>NW_026576466.1:0-10000 GCF_028641065.1 Leucoraja erinaceus | reverse complement strand
GCCCAAAAGTACATAAACGTTCATGGTTAAAACATCGAGCAGTCATTGCATAATGACAATCGGTGCAATGCAATATTAGCAATGCTACGCCGACCCCCTACGCGGCGACCAGCGTTCACGGAAACAGGAGGAAAACAAGGCCTCCAGAGTCCCCATGGACACCGCGTGTTCCCTCTCCAGGGACACGCTGAAGCACAGACATAGGCTCGGGATAAAAGGGGCAGGCAGCCGACTATAGTGTGAACATTGACTGCCCGCTCCCTGGAACCGCGACAATGCCATTTGGTCAGGCTCAAAAGGCGAGTAGGGGAGACAGACAGGGTAGGATACCTCCCCCCCCACGTTCCCGAATCGAATCGGGGAGCCTCCAACACTCCCTATGCTGCGTTGTTGCCACACACCAAGGATCGTGGGACAGTAAAATGCAACCAGCAGAACTTGGATGAACAAACTCGTCAGATAGTTGTAGGGGCAGAAGCAACCTCTTAAACACATTCCTATCCATGTGGAACACGGTCTCTTTCCTTGCTGCAGAAAGAATTGACAGGTGGCTGGCGAGCCATGTGAACTGATCAAAGGTTTATTATATGCCACCAGCTCTGTGCAAAAACTCTTCACAACCCGCGATAGCCACAACTGTAAAGGGAGATATGCTCCCTTGTAGAGAGAACCCCCCCCCTCCACTGGAGGAGCCGCTCCCGCGTTGAGATGGTTTACACGGACCGCCAAGGCTTTGTTCGGACAAGACAGACCGAAGACAAGGAGGTGGCAGAATATGCCAGGAACTTCTGGTACAGTACAGGTCTCGGCGGCATCACGAAAACGGCACGTGGGCATCTCGGAAAGGGGGTCAGGTTGTATGGTGCCAGGGCACGGGAAATATCTGGAGCCTGAGGGCCGAGAGCAAATCCGACGGCAAAGAGAGTTGGAGTGGAGGGGGGAAGCTCAAGTCAGAATCACTGACCCACACGCTCCCTCGACACCCCCCAGGACAGGGTGAGGAAGAAAGATAGAAGAAATGGACACCCCCGAGCCACAACACTCCCATGAGGCAGCAACACGCTGGCTGAAGAAGGACCACAATTGCCCACATCTTAAAACACATCGCAATAGCAAAATCTAGGCAGACACCACCATAAGGCAGGGTTGCCTGATGACCGCCCACCCGGGAGCCGCGAAAACCACCCCCTTTAGGCAAACGGCCCTGGCAAGAAAAGGTTAAAGAAATTAAGTGGCAAGAGCGTGACATCTGGGAGGGTGATACGACTCATGTTACATCGAAGGTCACTGAGATAGTTAGGACAATAGGTGCGGGAATAGGCATTCCGGCCCTTTTGAGCCAGCACTAACTTCAAGTGTATCATGGTGATCATCTCCAATCGGCCAGTTCATGCGATTCTACCCAATCCACAGGACTCACTATCTTTAAGATGCCTGTCTAGTTCTCCCGTGAAAAGCGGCCGGGGAATGGACTCCACCGTGCTCTGACGGCAGAGGAATATTCCACAGACTCCCAATTCCGTGAGAGAAAAAGTGTTCCTAGTCTCCGTTATAAAGGGCTTACTCCGTAGTCTAAGCTGTGGCCCTGGATTGTTGGACTCCCCAACATCGGGGAACATGTTCCTGCCTCCAGCTTGTCCAACCTAAATAATCTATAGTTCCAATGAGAATCCCTTCATCCTTCTACATAGTTACAGCGTTGTCCCAAGCCCAGCTGGTCTCGAGCTAAGGCGTGCGACACAGTTGGAACTTTCTCTCCACTGGCACACAATTAGCAAAGACCATAGTCCTTCCCTCATGGGCGCAATAAGGGGGGAATACCCCTAGCCTTAAAAAAAGGGACGACACAATTATACCTCCTCTGCTTATAAAAGCAACATGCCATGCGCGTTCTTCACTGCGGTAGTGGTCTGTACTGAAATGATTACTTTCATGACCTCTCCCAAAGAGTGATAGGAGCCTTAAGAACGCACAAGTGAGTTTCATGAGGATATTGCTCTCCCCTGCCAACGCACCCTCGCCACCCCTGTCCCACATTTCTAGCCCTCTCGCCCTCTCCCCCTTCCCCCTCGATCCCTCCTGCCTACCCATATTCTACCATACATATTTTTTCTCTCTACGAGGGCCTTGGAATATTTGTGCTGTCGTGGGGTGTTTTTGCAAATATAATTTTGCTGTGTATGGAAAGGCTTCATCCTTTAGTAGTTCTGCAAAGTTCGAGTCCTCTGTGGTTTAGCACAAAGGTTACTTTCAATCATGATAACCTGAAAACATACCCGAATCGTTGAGCCCAAACGTTTCAACCTGCAAATGAGTCACATTCTTCTCCGATGCAAATTTGAGTCCGTGAAGACAATACCCCAGTTGTGATGTTTTACATGTAATTCTATTCTTGGGTGTGTGTAATGGATTGGGGGTACATTGTATTGCAAGTAGAGAGCTTGCAATCTGCTGATTCCATGTCAATATCAAAAAAAGGTTTGAATGTAGAGCGTGAGGTAATTAAATTCGCAGTCGGACTACCACGAAAAAAAATGGGTCAGATGCCATCAAGGACTCATGTTTATATTTGCTACCCAAGGTAAGGTAAACATTTAACTTGAACACGTTTGGCATTTCTGAGCACGGATGTGCTGATGTAAATTTGAGGTTGCATATTGTCTGCAGGATGTGCACGCACAAGGCCATCAGTGATGTTCGCTAGTGTGGCAATGCCAAGAACAAATCGAAATTACTGGTAATGTTCAGTCGCCAGACCCATTTGGCAGAAGAACAACAGAAACAATTTCAGGTCGATGACCCTTACTAGCTTGTGCAATTCACATGTGAACAATAAGTTCAAAAGTATGGAGCAGAATTAGGCCATGGGCCCCCATCAAGATACTCCACCATTCAATCATGGCTGATCTATCTTTCCTACCAATCCATTTTTCGCCTTTCCACATCCACTGCTGCGCACCTTAACTAATCAGAATCCGTCAATCTTTCTTAAAAATATCCATAGTGGCCTCCACGTCTCTGTGAAACAAATTAGACAGATTCCCACCCTTCTGACTAAAGTAATTCTCCTTCTCTACTTCTAAGGTACGTCCTTTATATGAGCACCATATCTGGTCAGACTCTCCATAGGACAAATCCTATTCCCATTCACTCTATCAGGTCTTTCATTATTTGGTAAGTTTCATGAGGTCCCCCCACATCTTCTAAGCTCCAGAAAGGCCGGTCAATGTATAATGTTGATCCAATCATTCTGGGGGTTAAGTCTCGTACACATATATAATAATAAATTCAAAGACTAGTAAAATGTGTATAAGGCGCTGTGGTGGTATATTTTTTATGTGTGCTGTTAAATATGATGCGAGAAGTATTAATAATGTCCCAGACTCCTAACATTGTGGATGACTTTTGATAGCTGTACTACAAGCAAGTGAGCCCCATTTGTAACAGGCGCGGCCCCGTACAAGTTTGTAACGTGGTCTTAAAGGAGAGGGTGTGAGTATTGGGCAGATGGTGGTATGAGATGTTTAAACCTTCCAATTCCACTGATACTCAGCGTGACCAAAAATGGGTACTTACCACAAATCACACCACGTTCTCTGAAGATTACATACATTAAAACCTTGTACGTAGTAAGTTTTAGTAAATTTATTGGCAAGTATTCACCTCCAAGGAATTGCCTTGGTGCTCTGCAACAAGTAACAAGTGAAATCCAGGACAGTACGAATGACTCATGAAGAAACACCACAGCATAATAATAATAAACATTATGATAAAACACCATTGATCGCCATTGTGAACCAGACAAAATAATCCCCAGAGATCGAAAGGGATAGGGGCTACAAATTTTTAGGTCGGCAAATGAGGTAGCGACTACAAACGCTGTACTCGGGGTGGACATAAAAAGGGGTATTTTGTCGTATGAGCGATCTGTATGGACCCCAGACTTTGACAGTCAGGGATGCGAACTAGAAGAGCTCACAGCAGGAGTGATAGTGACCCTGTAAAAAGCGTTAGTAGGCCGCCGGGTCGGAGGAGGGGTACATGAGATATCTTGGACGCGACGACTCGGAGTTGCCTGGCACCTTGCAGTGTAGTATCCAGTTCATCGCCTGGGAGGGCTAAGGATTGCAAGGCCATATAACCTATACGCGTTCAGCCTGCCACGTATGGAGAGTACCATTGCGTCTGTGGTGCCTTTTTGAACCGGGGCGGTCAATAGGTCGCCACCCACTTAAGGTCCTTAGAGGATGGCTCAAGGAACTTAAACAGGACCTCGACAACAGTAAGAAAGGTGTGAACTGGCGATAAATGGACGTAATCTCAAGCTTGAGCCAGGAATAATGCATTTCGCTCACTGTCTGTAAGAGCGCAGTCGAGGTCACACGGGGTGTGGAGGGATGGTGCACAAAAAAGTGACGCCAGCATGAGAGACAAACTCCGCTCTGAGCAAATTAAGGAAATATTCAAATGTATACAAAACCTGGCCATTCCTCCCATTGCTATGTACAATCAAAGCATGATGTATTACTTTTGTATGCACTCCCCTCACACTAAACAGTAATATTGTGTTTACAATCAGATTATTTTGCAAGAGTTGCTGGTGTAAAAGAACACCCAATGGCATTAGAATGTGGTAGTAGTGGCCGGAAATATTGGTATGGAGGGTCAAATTGTGAGGCATGACAGTAGTTCCAGTTTGGAAGATTAATACCAAATCATGGTTCATAAGTTATAGGAGCAGAAATTAGGACATTTGGAGCCGATGAAGTCTACTCCACCATGATTTACGACTGATCTATCTTTACCTCTCAACCAATTTTCCTGCAGTTCTCCACATAAACTGTACTAATACAAGAATTAAAAATATCCATTGACTTTGCCTCCACAGACATCTGTGGCGGCCATGAATTCTGGCAGATTCCCCACTCTATGACTAAAGACATTTCTCCGCATCTCCTTCTAAAGGGTCCATATGTAAGGTGATTCTGGGTCAATCAATCGTATTCACTTAAAATTCTTAAAAGGGATTTTATCGGTGACAAGGAGCCAAAGCTTTGCATCTATGAAACATGCCTCCAAACCGGTTAATGTTCTGGCTTATGTGGGCCAGTGGGCTTTAACAGCAGTGGGACGGGGAATTAAGCCAGAATTTGCCCCATCTGCCCTGTAGAGAGAATGCAGAGGGGGCCTCTAACAAGAGAGTGAGTTAGGAGCAAAGAAGTCTTCAGCCGTTGTGCAGGGCCCCTAGCGGTGCGACCACACCTGGAGTATTGTGTGCGTTTGGTGTCCAAAATTTGCGGGAGGAGCGGCTTCTTGCTAGGGATCGGGAGGGAAGCGTAGGTACAAGGTTACTTCCCTGGAGTGGCGGGGACTGTCATATGCTGAGAAAATGGAGTGGCCGGGCTGCTATCTGGAATTAAGAAGGAATAAGAGGGGACTTATTCAAATATAAGATTCTTCCGGTTTGACATGTGAGGGTCAGGGAGAGACACAATGTTCAACCGAGTTGGTGGAGCGCGCCCGAAGGGCACAGGGCCACAAGTTGTAAGGATAATAATGCGGAGTACGCAATTTGTTCGAACGGAGCATGGTGGTGGGAGAAGCCATTTTGTGTCACACAGCGCCTTGTGACGTGTCTGTGGACCTTTCTCTGCCTGCCACGCGGGTTAGTGCGGCCGAGTTCGCCTGGATACGTTCTAAGAGGGAGAAGCAAGTAGGGTAGGCTGTTAAGAAGATAGCAGACCGAGGAGTTCGATCGGGGTGGAACGAGGCAGGCAGGGGTATGATTGTCGGATGATTAGCACCAGTGCTCAAAGCAATTGCCATGGCGCACGGCAAGTGCTGGCTCAGAAGGGGCGAATGTAGTGGGTGCCTTAAAATCCCTGCCACCAGGAGTCTAATGTCATATGTGTACTCAGTGGGAATTGCCTTGGGTGCTGACCGGTGCAATCAGACAACGACAAACGCATTAGAAAGTTAAAGTGGTGAAGTCAGTGAAATAAAATATAGAGCAAAAATAGCGAGGAAGTACAGACTTTTGGGCTGTTGCGTAGAGAAATGCTACGTTGCTAACAAAAAGACGTTTTTATACGGCTGTTGGTGGGCATTAGCACCAGTCCAGCGGAGGTCGGGGCTTCCGCAAAGGAGGTAAGTGCTTCAAAAGAGCTTGTTGGTACAGTAGGTGAGGGGGGTGAGAGAAAATAGTCCTAGCATCCACTCATCTTCCTGGGCCACTTGCACAGGTTGGACAAGACCAAGAACCTTCTGGGGCGTAAATTAGCTCAGAAAGGTGGGCTAAAGATACGCTGCGCAGTTTGGGATGTTCAATGCGGTTGGAGAGTAGAGGATCTGAGCACAAACCGAGACACAACTGATGGAGACGGTGAGAGACAGACCGCACGGCAAGTTAGATTAAAAAATGGAGCCATACACATTGATCTTGAAGGCAAGAAAATTGGTGTTTTCTCAGGCGGCAGGAAGAAATCTATGTGGCCCTTTGTGACGTGGAGTCGAGTGGGGTCCAACATTGAAGGTACCTGGATATGATGCGTTTCAAGGAAACGTAATCTTCTTGAGTTGAGGAAGCGAGGTATGTAACGCCCTCCAGGGCGGTAGCCGAGTGCTAATGCTTGCTGTTGTTCGAGTGCCGGGAGGTCATACCCCTCACCAGGGGGGGCGTAGGAATCGAGAGGAGAGAAGAAGAGGAGGAGTACAAGAAGGAGTCGAGCGAAGGAAACGGACGTTGCATTGACGCTGTTTGCTGGTTGCTCCCAACATGCAGGCTGCTGTCAATGCGGCCCAGTGATGCATGTTGGAGTTGTAAATGAATACTGCACACACAAGTCTTTTACTGTAACTGTTTATTAAATACGACTTTGCACTATGCTGTAGATGTCCGTGGGCATCATCACTGGAGCTAGAGGAGCGGGGGGGGGGGGGAGCTAGAGGTGGGACACTACAATTATATGGAGGACAATGGTGAAGTGGTAGTAAGGGGGGGTTCACTATGGTTAAATGAACACGCAGTGGCTCTAAGCGTTCAAGGCCAACCCCTTTCGGAGCAATTTCAGGGTGACTCACTCTTGCAGGCGCAGGTTCCTCGCGGCGGTCTTGGGGATTGGGATGTTTGGTGCAACAGTGAATGAGGGTGCAAAGTACGGTGTCCCAGCTGGTTCTCCATACGCCGAGGTGTTGTGAAACGGGAGCACAGGGGTCGCTGCGTGAAGGGAGAAGGGATGACGAGGATGACAGAGTTGAGACCCCAGCTTGCTGTGAGTCTGGCCCCGGGGGAACGGTGGGTGCAAAGGATGTGTGGCATCTGATGGGGGCCTTGCACAAGCTGTGGTGTGAGTAGTCTTGCGGGCTTGGAGGTGTGATACATGCGAGCAACGGAAGAAGATCCATCGGAGGGAGAGGTAGTCAGTCGGGTTAATGGTGTCATTGAGGATGGCGCCTAGATGTTAGTATGAGCGCTGCGCATCAGGCTGGGCGCAGCATAGTCAGCGGCAGCTGTACATGCTGCAAGGAGCACTGGTCGGGAGAGTTAGATGTCCTAGCGCCCATGGATGAGCCAGCCAAGCAACACGGGATGTTGTTCCGCACCGCAGACTTTAGGCAGAGTGAGGTTTCAAGGGGTGCTAGTAGGGTCAGCCTGTAGGAACTTACATGACTCCAAGATATGGGTGGGGGAGCTCTCCTAAAATCTACAATCAATGTCACACAATCTTAAGGTCATAGAGGCCTAAGGTGGTGCGATGGCACCAGGACACAGCGGTCGTCACATTATGTCTGTAGAGATTCCTCCCCATCATGGATCAGTCCAACCGGTTTTGTGTCATCAGCAAACTGAGAAGCTCGACAGAGGTGTCTGTGGAGATGCAGTCTGTTGGATGTAGAGGAGCGGGGAGAGTACGCAGCCTTGCGGGTGCTGCTCCTATGCTGAGGGTCTGTGAGGAGCTTTCCCAACCTCATATGCCTGCTTCCTGTTCTGTCCAGAAAGTTGGGGATCCACTCACGACAGGTTTTCAGGTACAGTCAACTTTTGGTGAGAGTTTCGAGTGTAGTAGCTCTGGCACAAAAGGGTTGATGCAGAGCCTAAAATACACAACAAAATCTTTGCATAGGTTCCTGGCGGTCTTGGTGCAGGAGGATGAAGCGCAGGCCTAGGTTGACTGCGTCATCCACTGATCTATTTTGCCCAGTATGGAAACTACAGGGTTCCATTTACTGTTTGTGATATTTTTCAGGTGGGCCCCGCACAAGTCTTTCAAGGGTCTTCATGATTACAGAGGTCAGTGCGACAGGCCTGTAGTCATTAAGACCAGTGATCTTGGCTTTTTGGGGTAACAGGGAAAAACAATAGTGTTTTTTTTTTTTTTTATGGAAAGTGAAGGTTACACGAAGCTGGGGTTTTTCGGCCCCAAAAAGTTGCCTATTTCCTTCGCTCCATAGATGCTGCCTCCACCCGCTGAGTTTCTCCAGCACTTTGTCTACCTTCGATATTCCAGCATTGGCAGTTCCTCTCTTGAACTAGAAATGTAGAAACGATAGAAACATAGAAGAATAGGTGTCATGAGTAAGGCCCATTCCGGCCCTTCGAGCCTGCACCGCCATTCACTACGAATTCATGGCTGATCAGCCAACTCAGTATCCTGTACCAGCCTTCCTCTCAATATACCCCCTGATCCATGTAGCTACAAGGTGAGGCACATCTAACTGCCCTATTCAATATAGTCAATTTAACTGGCCTCACTCTACGTCTGTGTGCAGTAGAGTTCCCCAACGCATCACGGGTTCCTCGCTCCCCTCCATTGAGTCTGTCCAAGCAAGCGTTGTCTGGGAGGGCGCTCAGCATCGACAAGGATGCTCTACACCCCAAGCCATGGACTGTTATACCCTCCTACCATCCGGGCGGTGCTACATGTCTCTCTCGATGCAGGACCAGCAGGTCCAGGAACAGCTTCTTGGCCGGCGGCTGTCACTCTACTCAACAACCGTACTCGTCGTGACTGCCAACACCCCCCCCCCCCCCCCCCCGGCCCCCCCCCCCCCCGGGCCATCCTCACAGGAAAAAACACTATGTCTGCGATATATGATAATGTGACTATTTTATTTTCAATCATATGCTATGTCCGCTCTTCCAGGGAGATGCTTAAAATGCATTTGTTGTCTCTGTACTGTACACGACATGACAATAAAATTGACTCTGAATTGAATTGAATCTGAAAGTACTGACTCTCTGTGTGAAATTTTTTTTTCTTCCTCTCGGTTCCACTCTTCCCTCACGTTCCTTTTTCTCCTCTTCGCTCTTAAAGGATTTCCCTTTATCCTTAAATGGTGACCCCATGTCCTGGGCTTCCCCGACATCGGGAACCATCTTTTCCTGCAATCCTAGGCCTGTCCAACCCCTTAAAGATTTTGTAAGTTTCTATAAGATCATCCCCCCCTCAACTCTTCTAAATTATAGCGAGTACAGCCGAGTCTAACCAGTCTGTCTTCATAAGAAAGCGCCTGAATCCAGCACATCATCCTGGTGACCGTCTTGTATACCGACCTATGGCAACAATGTCTTTTCCTTCCCCAGATTGTGAAGACAAAACTGTACACAATACTCTAGGTGTGGTCGATCATCAAACCCCGCTGTACCACCCTGCAGTAGAACCTCCCTGCTCATATACCCAAAATCATGTTTGGATGGAATTGCTTTAATGGAAGAACATTGCTTTCTTCAATGCCTGCTGCACCTGCATACCCACTTGAATTTAGTATTATTGTCATTCAGACTTTCGGTCAGAACGAAAGGTTGTTTCCCTGCGTCATACTAAATAAAAATGGACCAAAAACACCAAAATCAACACAAATTTAACATCCACCACAGTGAGTCACCAACACCTCTCACTGTGATGGCAGGGGCAAAATCTAAAGTCTTTGTCTCTTCCATCCTCCCTCTGCGCGAGGCGATCCAGGCTCCAGAGTTGTGACCCACAGGATGATGGTAAGT
>NW_026576465.1:695000-827442 GCF_028641065.1 Leucoraja erinaceus | reverse complement strand
ACATTTCAATCTCCTCCTCTATGTCTACAAAGCCCTTAACGGGCTCGCCCCCACCTACATGACAAGTCTGCTCACCCACCACACCACCTCCAGGTCCCTCAGGTCGGCCGACTTGGGGTTACTGAACATCCCGCGGTCTAGGCATAAGCTCAGGGGCGACCGTGCCTTTGCGGTTGCAGCTCCTAGACTGTGGAACAGCATCCCTCTTCCCATCAGAACTGCCCCCTCCATCGACTAAATTCCCCGTTGGGGAAGTCCAGGACAAGGGGTCACAGCTTAAGGATAAGGGGGAAATCCTTTAAAACCGAGATGAGGAGAACTTTTTTCACACAGAGAGTGGTGAATCTCTGGAACTCTCTGCCGCAGAGGGTAGTCGAGGCCAGTTCATTGGCTATATTTAAGAGGGAGTTAGATGTGGCCCTTGTGGCCAAGGGGATCAGAGGGTATGGAGAGAAGGCAGGTACGGGATACTGAGTTGGATGATCAGCCATGATCATATTAAATGGCGGTGCAGGCTCGAAGGGCCGAATGGCCTACTCCTGCACCTAATTTCTATGTTTCTATGACTCCTTTAAATCAAGACTAAAGACTTATCTATACTCCCAAGCCTTTCCTGACGTCCCCTGAGTGAGGGCTACATGTATATATGTATGTAATCTGTTTTGTTGTGCTAGTCTTGTAACAAATGTAAAGCACTTTGGCAAACGAGAGTTGCTTTTTAAATGTGCTATAGAAATAAATGTGACTTGACTTGACTAGATATCTCAAATATCTTCCTCAGATATCTTTCCCGTCTCATCTGGTTCTTGATCCCCCCCACTCTGGGTAAAAGACTGAAGATAGACACAAAATGCTGGAATAACTCAGCGGAACAGGCAGCATCTTTGGATAGAAGGAATGGGTGAGGATGTGCGTCGAGGCCCTTCTTCAGGCCGTTCATCTGCCCCATCTATTCGTCTCATGATCTTGTACCCCTCCATAAGATCGCCCCTCAGCCTCCTGCACTCCACGGAATAAAGTCTAACCTCCTCATCCTCTCCCACTAGCTCCGACCCTCAAGTCCGGGCAACAGTTGCGCACAGTTTTGGTCTCCAAATCTGAGGAAGGACATTATTGCCATAGAGGGAGTGCAGAGAAGGTTCACCAGACTGATTCCTGGGATGTCAGGACTGTCTTATGAAGGAAGACTGGATAGACTTGGTTTATACTCTCTAGAATTTAGGAGATTGAGGGGGGATCTTATAGAAACTTACAAAATTCTTAAGGGGTTGGACAGGCTAGAGGCAGGAAGATTGTTCCCGATGTTGGGGAAGTCCAGGACAAGGTGTCACAGCTTAAGGATAAGGGGGAAATCCTTTAAAACAGAGATGAGAAGAACTTTTTTCACACAGAGAGTGGTGAATCTCTGGAACTCTCTGCCGCAGAGGGTAGTTGAGGCCAGTTCATTGGCTATATTTAAGAGGGAGTTAGATGTGGCCCTTGTGGATAAGGGGATCAGAGGGTATGGAGAGAAGGCAGGTACGGGATACTGAGTTGGATGATCAGCCATGATCATATTGAATGGCGGTGCAGGCTCGAAGGGCCGAATGGCCTACTCCTCCACCTAATTTCTATGTTTCTATGTTTCTATGTTTTAACATGCTCGTAAATCTTCTCCGCACCCTTTGGACAATAGGTGCAGGAGTAGGCTATTCGGCCCTTCGAGCCTGCACCGACCGCTATGTTCAATGTTCTATGTTCACCTCTGTCCCTCTCAACTCAGAGCTTGGAATGCAGTGTGGCAGTTCCAAGTCTGAAGAAAGGTCTCGAAACATCACCGATTCCATTTGTCCAGAGATGCTGCCTGACCCGCTGAGTTACTCCAGCTATTTGTGCCTCTGTGCCGTGCCAGAGTCTATGCATATAATGTTGCTCGCCCACGTGGACTGAACGTGTGTGACTTGTGGCTGGGCGTAAATGCTAACCCTGGTTCATCGCTCCTTCCCGGGATGGCGGGACTGTCATATGCTGAGAGAATGGAGCAGTTGGGTTTGTACACTCTGGAGTTTAGAAGGATGAGAGGGAATCTTATTGAAACATATAAGATTATTATGGGTTTGGACATGCAGGTCCTAAAAGATTTCCCCATTATCCTTAAACTGTGACCCCTTGTCCTGGACTTCCCCAACATCGGGAACAATCTTCTTGCATCTAGCCTGTCCAACCCCTTAAGAATTTTGTAAGTTTCTATAAGATCCCCTCTCAGTCTCCTAAATTCTAGAGAGTACAAGCCGAGTCTATCCAGTCTTTCTTCATATGAAAGTCCTGACATCCCATTGCCACCACACATGACTGGGCTTTACCCTCTATGGGACCAGGCAGCAGCTGAGGCACAAGTTACAGAACCTGCAGTAGAGTGAAGGCCAGATTACAGGAAGTGTAAATGCCAATAAATGGTGTCATAGTTGTTGCTTCCACTACCTCCTCTGGCAGCTTGTTCCGCTGTTTGCGGAATGTTGCGTTGGGGGAACGGGTTGCGTTGGGGGTGCGGGTTGCGTTGGGGGAACGGGTTGCGTTGGGGGTGCGGGTTGCGTTGGGGGAACGGGTTGCGTTGGGGGAGCGGGTTAGTGGTGGAATGTTGTGTTGGGGGTGCGGGTGAGTGGTGGAATGTTGTGTTGGGGGAACGGGTTGCATTGGGGGAACGTGTTGCGTTGGGGGAAACGTGTTGCATTGGGGGAGCGGGTTAGTGGTGGAATGTTGCGTTGGGGGAAACGTTGCGCGTTGGGGGAACGTGTTGCGTTGGGGGAACGTGTTGCATTGGGGGAGCGGGTTAGTGGTGGAATGTTGCGTTGGGGGAACGGGTTGCGTTCGGGGAACGTGTTGCGTTGGGGGGAGCGGGTGAGTGGGGGAATGTTGCGTTGGGGGAACGGGTTGCGTTCGGGGAACGTGTTGCGTTGGGGGAGCGGGTGGGGGGTGGAGTGTTGCGTTGGGGGTACGGGTTGCGTTGGGGGAACGGGTTGCGTTGGGGGAACGGGTTGCGTTGGGGGAACGGGTGAGTGGTGGAATGTTGCGTTGGGGGTACGGGTTGCGTTGGGGGAACGGGTTGCGTTGGGGGAACGTGTTGCGTTGGGGGGAGCGGGTGAGTGGTGGAATGTTGCGTTTGGGTAACGGGTTGCGTTCGGGGAACGTGTTGCGTTGGGGGAGCGGGTGAGTGGTGGAATGTTGTGTTGGGGGAACGGGTTGCGTTCGGGGAACGTGTTGCGTTGGGGGAACGGGTTGCGTTGGGGGGGACCCAGCCTCCCATGTGACTGGGACACAATGGGTCCCACTTAGTCTAGTGTGACAATAAAACTTTCCCGACTATTGACACGATTGGTCCGCTTTCCCGAGGCAGCGTGAGGTGCAGCTGGACTACAGCACAACTGTCCTCGGGGCTTGAGTTGTCTGAACGGCGGGCACAGCTTCTCACCGTATCTCTGTGCTCGCGACGTTAATAAACTCAACTGGAAGGACTAGGAGGATTTGGGGAATGTGGGAAATATTCAAATGGCAGCAGAACTCGAGCCATTCTTGGAATGATATTATGCAAAGTTTATGTGCAAATAATGCGGGCTGCATAATGAAGGAGGTGGTAGCTGCATAGATAACGTGTGTGGAATATCATTTTGTGATGCACTGGGTCAAGGTGGTTTGATGAGGTCACTTGTACCTGGCAGGTGTATGGCCACTGAGGTGGGACATGGGTCCAGATGACCCAGTGCCCTGCAGACACTGATTGGTTCTGAGTTCGAGTTTGCATTTATTGTCACTTAACCAATCAAGGTGCAGTGAAATATGAGTTACCATACAGCCATACTAAGTGAAAAGAACACACTACACATAAAATAAATTTAACATAAACATCCACCACAGGGGAATCACCATTCCCTACTGTGATGGAAGGCATTAAAGTTCAATGAGATACCCTCTCATCCCTCTAAACTCCAGAGTGTACAAGCCCAGCTGCTCCATTCTGGATAACTGGTGTTGTCTGAGCCAAAACATCTTCTTCATTGGCTCCATGCCATTTACCACACACAGATCAGTGACGACTCAAACAGGTTTGAATTCCATCCGGCTCAATGTATAGATCACAAATATAAAACCGATGCTTGGGATGGGTAGGGGGGGGACAGTGGGGCATATCGCTGGTGTTTTGGGTTATTTTTTCTGTTTTGGCTTGTCGCACTTCTTTGGCAGTTCGGGGGTCTTTGCATTTTCTCTTTTTGGCATCTTGTTACTTTTTCATCATTCTTTCCTTTTTTTCCTCTTTTCTCGATTTATGTATCAATTTATTTTTTTTCGATTTATGTATCAATTTATTAAATGTAAAAAATGAAGCTGTACGAACATTGTATAACTCTCATGCCGATTGCTTTATTCTTGTACAGTTGCTTCTAACAAAATCAATTAAATATAAAAATAAAAGTATAGATCTACACCGTGGCAATTAGCCAATGTAAACAGGAACAAACTATCACCAAGGGGCCACCTCATGCAATATGGAACAGAGGACATAGAACATAGAACATTACAGCACAGGAACAGGCCCTTCAGATTCAGATTCAGATTCAATTTTAATTGTCATTGTCAGTGTACAGTACAGAGACAACGAAATGCATTCAGCCCACAGTCTCTGTGACAACAACCTTCTGAACGATTGCAGCAGGATCTGGATCGATTGGCCAGGTGGGTGGAGGAATGGTTGATGGAATTTAATACAGAGAAGTGTGAGGTGTTGCATTTTGGGACGTCGAACAAGGGCAGGACCTACACAGTGAATGGTCGGCCTCTGGGTAGTGTTGTAGAGCAGAGGGATCTAGGAGTACAGGTGCATGGTTCCTTGAAGGTCGAGTCACAGGTAGATAAGGTGGTCAAAAAGGCTTTTGGCACTTTGGCCTTCATCAGTCAGAGTATTGAGTATAGAAGTTGGGGGGTCATGTTGCAGTTGTATAAGATGTTGGTGAGACCGCATTTAGAATATTGTGTTCAGTTCTGGGCACCATGTTATAGGAAAGATATTGTCAAGCTGGAAAGAGTGCAGAGGGGATTTACGAGGTTGTTGCCAGGACTAGAGGGTGTGAGCTACAGGGAGAGGTTGAGTAGGCTGGGTCTCTATTCCTTGGAGCGCAGGATGAGGGGTGATCTTGTAGAGGTGTATAAAATCATGAGAGGAAGAGATCGGGGAGATGCACATAGTCTCTTGCCCAGAGTAGGGGAACCGAGGACCAGAGGACATAGGTTCAAGGTGAAACACATAGAAACATAGAAACATAGAAATTAGGTGCAGGAGTAGGCCATTCGGCCCTTCGAGCCTGCACCGCCATTCAATATGATCATGGCTGATCATCCAACTCAGTATCCTGTACCTGCCTTCTCTCCATACCCTCTGATCCCATTAGCCACAAGGGCCACATCTAACTCCCTCTTAAATATAGCCAATGAACTGTGTGGCCTCAACTACCCTCTGTGGCAGAGAGTTCCAGAGATTCACCACTCTCTGTGTGAAAAAAGTTCTTCTCATCTCGGTTTTAAAGGATTTCCCCCTTATCCTTAAGCTGTTGCCCCTTGTCCTGGACTTCCCCAACATCGGGAACAATCTTCCTGCATCTAGCCTGTCCAACCCCTTAAGAATTTTGTGAAAGGAAAAGAGTTAAGAAAAAAGCATTGAGAGAGCTAGATAGGGCTCTTAAAGATAGTGGAGTCAGGGGGTGTGGGGAGAAGGCAGGAACGGGGCACTGTTTGGGGATGATCAGCCATGATCACATTGAATAGCGGTGCTGGCTCGAAGGGCCGAATGGCCTCCTCCTGCACCTATTGTCTATTAATAGCTATGTGAGGAGTAACATTTTCACACAAAAGTGATGGAGACGGTGAGGTCAGTTGCTTTATGCATGGTGAGCCCAGGTTGTGTGTGGCTGGCCGCTGGTCAATACAGCGTTGCCCTATCACTCTCAGCCGCATCTGCCCCCTAACTGTGCTTCTTCTCCTCCACCTCTTCCCAGAGGAAGTCTGTTCGTGTCCCTGGAAGAAGTGTTTCTCATGTGAACAATGCGTGGGAACCACACTGGGAGAACAGCATTCCCACAGCCAGGGCTTACACACACACACACACACACAAAACTGCTGTGGTTTTTATAGAGTTTAGAAATTCTTGTTTCACTAGGAGCAAACTTTCATTGGTCCTCAGAGACAACAGCTCACTTGGTTTGAACAACATCAAGGGAGGAATACTTTGAACAATATGCAGGCGTAGTCGGAGATTTTGATTCTAAAATAATAGCAGGAAGTCTTGCTTTCCAGATGTGTACGCTCTCTTCTGTTGATGGATTCTTTTTCTCAGAGTGACGAGCCTTGGCTTCCCAGAGGAGGTGAGTCACACGGACATGGCGGGTATGGAAGGATATCGAGTACACAGGTTGGGACTGTCATGTGCTGAGAGAATGGAGCAGCTGGGCTTGTACACTCTGGAGTTTAGAAGGATGAGAGGGCATCTCATTGAAACTATAAAGATTATTAAGGGTTTGGACACGCTAGAGGCAGGAAACATGTTCCCGATGTTGGGGGAGTCCAGAACCAGGGGCCACAGTTTAAGAATAAGGGGTAAGCCATTTCTAACGGAGACAAGGAAACACTTTTTCTCACAGAGAGTTGTGAGTCTGTGGAATTCTCTGCCTCAGAGGGCGGTGGAGGCGGGTTCTCTGGATACTTTCAAAAGAGAGCTAGATAGGGCTCTTAAAGATAGCGGAGTCAGGGGATATGGGGAGAAGGCAGGAACGGGGTACTGATTAGGGATGATCAGCCATGATCACATTGAATGGCGGTGCTGGCACGACGGGCCGAATGGCCTACTCCTGCACATATTGTCTAACTCTACCACTGTTACCACTTCTCCATGGGATTGTCTAAACATCGTCTCTCAAAACTTTTTTCAATGCACTTAACGTTAAATCCTGTACCTATACCTGACTCAGTTGTAATCATGTGTAATCATTTCACTGACTGGATAGCACGCAACATAAAATATTTTCACTGTACCTCGCTGCACAGAGTAATGTGTAGGATAGTGTTAGTGTGTGGGGAATCGCTGGTCGGTGCGGACTTGGTGGGCTGAAGATCCTGTATCTTCTCCGTGGATTGTCACCTTGTCGTGGTGGAGAAGCTTGTGTGGACCTGAGATCCTGAGAGCGATGCCGTCTGGAGCGATGCTCCTGGTAGGGCCACCCACGGCGGTAAGGTCGAGGGGGAGGTCTCTGACAAAGAGCCAATCCAACCAAGGCCTCAACGGTGGAACAGGCGGAGGACGATGGCTGACCTTAGTGGAGCTAACGTCACAACGGCTGGGAAGGCGGATGAAGGCTGCGGCAGAAAAGGGTCTCCGGTCGTCTTGGACTCCATGCCACTGGATCCTGACCCAGATCTGTCAAGGACCCCACGTGGGGTGGCTGTCTGTGCACCAGTCTCCCCACGTTAAACAAAGTCACGCACAGGTATCCTCCAACCCTGGAGACCCCCATGGTCAGCCATGACTGAAGGAGGAGCATAAGAGGGTGGGCCGAAGGCCAGTTTCTGCACTGTATCTCTAAACTAAACTGTAGCTCTGTGACTCGACAGCCAGCGTGACCTGACATGCCGTGTGCGTGCCTTGGTGTGGGTGTGACAGGGTGTTTGTGTACCTACATCAGGGCAGCTGAGGCTAAGACTCTACAGCAAACACGTACAATGCCTCAGGTGTGTCGTTACCTGTGAACAGAGAGATTCCTGTCCTCAGTGACCCCAGTGTTTCACTGACGGATTCCACTCATCAGTCTAAGAAAGTAAGCATGCAGGTACAGCAGGCAGTGAAGAAAGTGAATGGCATGTTGGCCTTCATAACAAGAGGAGTTGAGTATAGGAGCAAAGAGGTCCTTCTGCAGTTGTACAGAGCCCTAGTGAGACCACACCTGGAGTATTGTGTGCAGTTTTGGTCCCCTAATTTGAGGAAGGACATTCTTGCTATTGAGGGAGTGCAGCGTAGGTTCACCCAGGTTAATTCCCGGATGGCGGGACTGTCATATGCTGAGAGAATGGAGCGGCTGGGCTTGTGCACTCTGGAGTTTAGAAGGATGAGAGGAGATCTCATTGAAACATATAAGATTATTAAGGGTTTGGACACACTGGAGGCAGGAAACATGTTCCCGATGTTGGGGGAGTCCAGAACCAGGGGCCACAGTTTAAGAATAAGGAGTAGGCCATTTAGAATGGAGACGAGGAAACACTTTTTCTCACAGAGAGTTGTGAGTCTGTGGAATTCTCTGCCTCAGAGGGCGGTGGAGGCCGGTTCTCTGGATGCTTTCAAGAGAGAGCTAGATAGGGCTCTTAAAGATAGTGGAGTCAGGGGATATGGGGAGAAGGCAGGAACGGGGTACTGATTGGGGATGATTAGCCATGATTACATTGAATGGCGGTGCTGGCACGAAGGGCCGAATGGCCTACTCCTGCACCTATTGTCTAACTCTACCACTGCACCAGTTACCACTTCTCCATGGGATTGTCTAAACATCGTCTCTCAAAACTTTCTTCAATGCACTTAACGTTAAATGCTGTACCTTTACCCGACTCAGTTGTAATCATGTGTAATCTTTTCACTGACTGGATCTGTCAAGGACCGTGGAGTGGCTGTCTGTGCACCAGCCTCCCCACGTTAAACAAAGTCACGCACAGGCGTCCTCCCATCCTGGAGACCCCCATGGTCAGGTCAGCCACGACCGGAGGGGGGGCTAAGAGGTTGGGCCGAAGTACTGTTTCTGCACTATATCTCTAAACTAAACTACTTTGGTGTTTGAGAAGGAACTGCAGATGCTGGAAAATCAAAGGTAGACAAAAATGCTTAAGGAAGTAGCCCCAGAAATAGTGGATGCATTAGTGATAATTTTTCTAAACTCTTTAGATTCTGGAGTAGTTCCTGAGGATTGGAGGGTAGCTAATGTAACCCCACTTTTTAAGAAGGGAGGGAGAGAGAAAACGGGGAATTACAGACCAGTTAGTCTAACATCGGTAGTGGGGAAACTGCTAGAGTCAGTTATTAAAGATGGGATAGCAGCACATTTGGAAAGTGGTGAAATCATTGGACAAAGTCAGCATGGATTTATGAAAGGTAAATCATGTCTGACGAACCTTATAGAATTTTTCGAGGATGTAACTAGTAGCGTGGATAAGGGAGAACCAGTGGATGTGGTGTATCTGGACTTTCAGAAGGCTTTCGACAAGGTCCCACATAAGAGATTAGTATACAAACTTAAAGCACACGGTATTGGGGGTTCAGTATTGATGTGGATAGAGAACTGTCTAGCAGACAGGAAGCAAAGAGTAGGAGTAAACGGGTCCTTTTCACAATGGCAGGCAGTGACTGGTGGGGTACCGCAAGGCTCAGTGCTGGGACCCCAGCTATTTACAATATATACTAGACTAAGTGGGACCCGTTGGTTCCCAGCATCACACAGGAGGGCTGGTCATCCAACGCAATATTCCACCTCCACCAATTCTAATATTGGTGGCCAGTTGGTGGGGGGGCTTTCTGGAGCGCTAGTATGGGTGTTGTGGGCTGAAGGGACTGGTTTCCAGAGGGCTAGTATGCAAATTGTGCGCCAAATGGATTCTTGGGCTGGCGTCTCAGTCAATCACGGCTGGTGGGCTGGTAGTTGACTCACGACTAATCCTTGAAATTCTATTTCAAGCAGGGTGCAAGTCCACCAAACTCAAGTGCAGTTTCATACCATTTGAAGTAGGGTGCAAAGCCACTAAAGACAGCGAGTCGTGACCTCTCCCTCCTCCATCTTGCAGAGACTGAGCCACACCCACATTTCCGGGTTTTATAACCCCTCCCCCCTCCCACCGGAAAAGGTGTGGCTTTCATGGAGTGATTGGCTGGAGAGAGATTCTCAACATTTAAAAAAAAACTAATAACACTTTTATTTTTCATTGATGGGAAGAATTCTCTGCACCTGCTCAGCGGAGGGGGGACTGAGTAAGATGGCCAAAAATCACAGCGGCAAGTGGTAGCGTTTTATCTAAAATCAATATACATGTGCAAACAGGAAGTAAGTGGATTTACAGTAGTGCCTTTCAACTTCAAACCATTGCACCCACACCACCATTTGCAGTAATAGTGCCTTTCAACTTCAAGTCAATGCATCCAAGCCACCATTAGCAGTAAGAGGTGCCTTTCAACTTCAAGCCAAAGCTCCCAAGCCTCCATTTGCAGTAAATAGTGCCTTTCAACTTCATGCCACCATTTGCAGTAAGTGGTGTCTTTCAACTTCATGCCATCATTTGCAGTAAGTAGTGCCTTTCAATTTCAAGACACACCCAAGCCAAGCCAACCTGGGGAGGGGAGGGAGCGAGGGGAAGGGGGGAGGGGGAGGGGAGGGGGGTGGGGGGGCGCTTTCTGGAGCACTAGTATGAACCATTTTAGAACCAATAGACTTTATTTTTCTAGCTTTAGAACCAAAATACATTTTTTGCAAGCTTTAGAACCAATAGAGACATTTTTTGCAAGCTTTAGAACCAATAGACATTTTTTGCAAGCTTTAGAACCAATAGACATTTTTTTGCAAGCTTTAGAACCAATAGACATTTTTTTGCAAGCTTTAGAATCAATAGACATTTTTTTGCAAGCTTTAGAACCAATCAGTAGACTTTTTTGCAAGCTTTAGAACCAATAGACATTTTTTTGCAAGCTTTAGAACCAATAGAGACATTTTTTTTTTGCAAGCTTTAGAACCAATAGAGACACTTTTTGCAAGCTTTAGAACCAAAAGAGACATTTTTTTGCAAGCTTTAGAACCAATAGACATTTTTTTTGCAAGCATTAGAATCAATAGACATTTTTTTTGCAAGCTTTAGAACCAATAGACATTTTTTGCAAGCTTTAGAACCAATAGACACTTTTTTTGCAAGTTTTAGAACCAATAGACATTTTTTGCAAGCTTTAGAACCAATATACATTTTTTTGCAAGCTTTAGAACCAAAAGACATTTTTTGCAAGCTTTAGAACCAATAAGCTTTAGAACCAATAGACATTTTTTTGCAAGCTTTAGAACCAATAGACATTTTATTGCAAGCTTTAGAACTAATAGACATTTTTTTGCAAGCTTTAGAACCAATAGACTTTTTTTGCAAGCTTTAGAACCAATATACATTTTTTGCAAGTTTTAGAACCAATAGACATTTTTTTGCAAGCTTTAGAACCAATATACATTTTTTTGCAAGCTTTAGAACCAAAAGACATTTTTTTGCAAGCTTTAGAACCAATAGACATTTTTTTGCAAGCTTTAGAACCAATAGACATTTTTTGCAAGCTTTAGAACCAATAGACATTTTTTTGCAAGCTTTAGAACCAATAGACATTTTATTGCAAGCTTTAGAACTAATAGACATGTTTTTGCAAGCTTTAGAACCAATAGACAATTTTTTGCAAGCTTTAGAACCAATAGACATTTTTTTGCAAGCTTTAGAACCAATAGACATTTTTTTGCAAGCTTTAGAACCAATAGACATTTTTTTTGCAAGCTTTAGAACCAATAGACACTTTTTGCAAGCTTTTGAACCAATAGACACCTTTTTGCAAGCTTTAGAACCAATAGACACTTTTTTGCAAGCTTTAGAACCAATAGACATTTTTTTGCAAGCTTTAGAACCAATAGACATTTTTTTACAAGCTTTAGAACCAATAGACACATTCTGCAAGCATTTTAGAACCACTAAGGGCACTTACATTTGAGTAGACATGTGTTCAGTGTTATTCACTGCTCAGAGAAACATGACCCTCTGCCTTCCTCCATCTTGAAGAGACTGTGTGGCACACCACTTCCTGGTTTTATAGTCCCTCCCCCCTGCCATCAGCGGGGGCAGCAGAGAGAATGGGGAATTTTGTAAAAACATTAATATCTCTGTCATTTTTAATCGACGGGAAAAATCCTCGGCACACATGCGGCGGAGGGGGGCTTTGAGCAAGGTGGCCAAAAATGACGGCCGTAGGTGGCAGCGTTCTCTCGGAAATCGCAGCACAGATGGCCAAAACTGGTCAAGAACAGACTTTTAGTAATATAGATTAATGATTTGGACGAGGGAATTGAATGCAACATCTCCAAGTTTGCGGATGACACGAAGCTGGGGGCAGTGTTAGCTGTGAGGAGGATGCCAGGAGCCTGCAAGGTGACTTTGATAGGCTGGGTGAGTGGGCAAATGCATGGCAGATGCAGTATAATGTGGATAAATGTGAGGTTATCCACTTTGGTGGCAAGAACAGGAAAGTAGACTATTATCTGAATGGTGGTCGATTAGGAAAAGGGTAGATGCAACGAGAACTGGGTGTCATGGTACACCAGTCATTGAAAGTAGGCATGCAGTGAAGAAAGTGAATGGCATGTTAGCATTCATAGCAAAAGGATTTGAGTATAGGAGCAGGGAGGTTCTACTGCAGTTGTACAGGGTCTTGGTGAGACCACACCTGGACTATTGCGTACAGTTTTGGTCTCCTAATCTGAGGAAGGACATTCTTGCCATAGAGGGAGTGCAGAGAAGGTTCACCAGACTGATTCCTGGGATGGCAGGACTTTCATATGAAGCTGGATAACCTTGGCTTGTACTCGCTAGAATTTAGAAGATTGAGGGGGGATCTTATAGAAGCTTACAAAATTCTTAAGGGGTTGGACAGGCTAGATGCAGGAAGATTGTTCCCGATGTTGGGGAAGTCCAGAACAAGGGATCACAGTTTAAGGATAAGGGGGAAATCTTTTAGGACCGAGATGAGAAAAAAAATGTTCACGCAGAAAGTGGTGAATCTGTGGAATTCTCTGCCACAGAAGGCAGTTGAGGCCAGTTCATTGGCTATATTTAAAAGGGAGTTAGATGTGGCCTTTGTGGCTAAAGGGATCAGGGGGTATGGAGAGAAGGCAGGTACAGGATACTGAGTTGGATGATCAGCCATGATCATATTGAATGGGGGTGCAGGCTCGAAGGGCCGAATGGCCTGCTCCTATTGTCTATGTTTCTATAGCTCTGTGACTCGACAGCCAGCGTGACCTGACCTGACATTGCGTGGGTGTGACAGGGTGTTTGTGTACCTACATCAGGGCAGCTGAGGCTGAGACTCTACAGCAAACACGTACAATGCCTCAGGTGTGTCGTTACCTGTGAACAGAGAGATTCCTGTCCTCAGTGACCCCAGTGTTTCACTGACGGATTCCACTCATCAGTCTATGAAAGTAAACATGCAGGTACAGCAGGCAGTGAAGAAAGCGAATGGCATGTTGGCCTTTATAACAAGAGGAGTTGAGTATAGGAGCAACGAGGTCCTTCTGCAGTTGTACAGAGTCCTAGTGAGACCACACCTGGAGTATTGTGTGCAGTTTTGGTCCCCTAATTTGAGGAAGGACATTCTTGCTATTGAGGGAGTGCAGCGTAGGTTTACAAGGTTAATTCCCGGGATGGCGGGACTGTCATATGCTGAGAGAATGGAGCAGCTGGGCTTGTACACTCTGGAGTCTAGAAGGATGAGAGGGGTTCTCATTGAAACATATAAGATTGTTAAGGGCTTGGACACACTAGAGGCAGGAAACATGTTCCCGATGTTGGGGGAGTCCAGAACCAGGGGCCACAGTTTAAGAATAAGGAGTAAGCCATTTAGAACGGAGACAAGGAAACACTTTTTCACACAGAGTTGTGAGTCTGTGGAATTCTCTGCCTCAGAGGGCGGTGGAGGCCGGTTCTCTGGATACTTTCAAGAGAGAGCTAGATAGGGCTCTTAAAGATAGTGGAGTCAGGGGATATGGGGAGAAGGCAGGAACGGGGTACTGATTGGGGATGATCAGCCATGATCATATTGAATGGCGGTGCTGGCTCAAAGGGCCGAATGGCCTCCTCCTGCACCTTGTTGTCTATAAAACTGAAGTTGGTCGTGCAACCACAGACACCATCTGTAGAAGATCACAGTTGCTGAGGTCAGTGTTGTGCGGTGTTCAAGAGCCTGATGGTCGCTGGGAAGAAGCTGTTCTTGAACCTGGAGGTCACGGTTTTCAGGCTCCTGTACCTTCTTCCCGATGATGGGGAGCTCAGTGGGGAGGGTCAAAGGTCTTTTATTGTCACGTGCACCAATTAAGGTGCAGTGATATTAGATTTGCCTGCCAGCCTTACCAAAAGAAAAAGCACCAGGACACAACTACATAAAAGGAGCTGATCATGGACTTTAGGAGGGCACATCATCCGAGGACGTACACTCCATTGAGTATAAATGGGGATCCTGTGGATAGGGTGAACTGTTTTAAATATCTGGGAGTCCACATCTCTGAGGATATGACATGGTCATCACACGCCTCAGCACTGGTGAGTAAGGCAAGGCAGCGCCTTTACCACCTCAGGCAATTGAGGAAATTCAGAGTGTCTCCGAGGATCCTCCAGTGCTTCTACGCAGCGGCGGTGGAAAGCATCTTGTCCGGGAACATTACCATCTGGTTTGGGAATTGCTCTGCCAAGGACAAGAAGGCTCTGCAGAGAGTAGTGCGTTCGGCTGAACGCACTATGGGAACTTCACTCACCCCCCTGCAGGAACTATACAACAGGAGGTGCAACTCCAGAGCAAATAAAATCATGGGAGACCTCTTCCACCCCTGCAACGGACTGTTCCAGCCGCTACGGTCAGGCAAACGCCTCCGTTGCCATGCAGTGAGAACGGAGAGGTTGAGAAGGAGTTTCTTCCCAGAGGCAATTCGGACTGTAAACGCCTTTCTCACCAGGGACTAACTGTACAGAACGTTTTTCCTTCTATTATTTATTATGTAAAATAATATGTGTGTTATGATTGTGTTTATAATTTGTTTGGTTGTTTTGTTGTTCCGCGAGCATTGCCACTTTCATTTCACTGCACATCTCGTATGTGTATGTGACAAATAAACTTGACTTGACTTGAAAAGTTAAAGGGCCTGTCCCACTTGGTGATTTTTGCTGCAACTACCGGCGTACATCAGTGACCGACGTATCAGGGTCGCCGAAATGTTTTGAACGTTTAAAAATCCAGCGGTGACAAAAAAAACGTTGCGACAATGGAGCAGAGACCGCGCGTCGATACGCGTCACGCCGCATCACCACCGCGACTCGTGCAGTGACCTGATACGTCAGTTAATGATGCCGGCAGTCGTCGAAAAAAAAAAACTCCAAGTGGGACAGGCCCTTTACATAAACATCCACCACAGTGGATTCCCCACATTCCTCACGGTGATGGAAGGCATGAAAGTCTAATCTTCTTCCCTCTTTATTCACGCGCGGTCGGGGCAGTCGAAGCTCCCGTGATCGCGGCGATCGAAACTCCTGCGGCCTGGAGCTCCCGAGGTCACTCCCTAACCAGGGGCCAGCGGCGGGCTCCATGATGTTACGTTCTGCAGACACCCAGTTGGAGCTCCCAAAATCGGGCTCCAGCAGAGGCTGCCTGCTCCTCGATGTTAGGCCGCAGTATGTGTGTTATTGTGTTTACGGGCCTACTAAGCTGCAGTGTGTAGGAATCTTGGCACAAGGAACTGCAGGTGGTGGTTTACATTAAAAAATACACAAAGTGCTGGAGTAACTCAGCGGGTCAGGCAGCATCTATGGAGCTAAGGAAATAGGCAACGTTTCGGGCCGAAACCCGTAAGGGTTTCGGCCCGAAACGTTGCCTATTTCCAGAAGGATTTCGGCCCGAAAAGTTGCCTATTTCCTTAGCTCCATAGATGCTGCTGCACCATAACTCAGCGGGTCAGGCAGCATCTGTGGAGAACATGGATAGGTGACGTTTCACAGAGTGCTGGAGTAACTCAGCGGGTCAGGCAGCATCTGTGGAGAACATGGATAGGTGACGTTTCACAGAGTGCTGGAGTAACTCAGCGGGTCAGGCAGCATCTGTGGAGAACATGGATAGGTGATGTTTCACAGAGTGCTGGAGTAACTCAGCGGGTCAGGCAGCATCTGTGGAGAACATGGATAGGTGATGTTTCACAGAGTACTGGAGTAACTCAGCGGGTCAGGCAGCATCTGTGGAGAACATGGATAGGTGACGTTTCACAGAGTGCTGGAGTAACTCAGCGGGTCAGGCAGCATCTGTGGAGAACATGGATAGGTGACGTTTCACAGAGTGCTGGAGTAACTCAGCGGGTCAGGCAGCATCTGTGGAGAACATGGATAGGTGACGTTTCACAGAGTGCTGGAGTAACTCAACGGGTCAGGCAGCATCTGTGGAGAACATGGATAGGTGATGATTTGGCCGGACCCCATCTAAGAATTCCACTATCCTGTTGTCGGTTCATGTGGCAATTAAACACTCTTGAGGCACGTAGACACGCAGACGCAGACGCAGACGCAGACACAGACACAGACACAGACAATCTCAGATGAAGGAACTGCAAAATAGGGCAAGATGAAGATAGAGTTCATGTGATAGGAGCAGAATTAGGCCATTCGGCCCATCAAGTCTACTCCGCCATTCAATCATGGCTGATCTATCTCTCCCTCCCAACCCCAATCTCCTGCCTTCTCCCCATAACCCCTGACACCCGCACTAATCAAGAATCTATCCGTCTCTGCCTTAAAAATATCCACTGACTTGGCCTCCACAGCCGTCTCTGACTAAGAATCCCACAGATTCATCACCCTCTGACAAAATAAAATCCTCGTCATCTCCTTCCTAAGAAAACGTCCATTAATTCTGTGGCTGCGGCCTCTGGTCCTAGACTCTCCCACTAGTGGAAACATCCTCTCCACATCCACGCTATCCAAGCCCTTCACTGTTCGGCAAGTTTCGATGAGGGGGAGGTAATGCGGGCAGGAAGTTGTATATCAGGTTCAGATCAAAGGTGACGGAGATAAAGATGCTGATCTCTACGCCGGGTTGAACTTGTGTGTGTTCAACCAAAGGCAGAAAGTGAGGGTGTGAATGGGGTGTGTTTAAGAAGGAGCTGCAGGTGCTGGAACAATCAGTAGACAAAAATGCTGGAGAAACTCAGCGGCTGAGGCAGCATCTATGGAGAGAAGGATTAGGTGACGTTTCGTGTCGAGACCCTTCTGCAGACTGAATGGGGAAGGTGATCAGTGATGGCACCGATCATAAAGCCCGTGGGGGGGGTGGGGGTGGGAGACGGTCAAACACTCAGCTGTGTTCTCCCCATCCCATTCTTAGGCCCCCTTGGGTCGTGGCTGACCTGACCGTGGGGGTCTCCAGGGTTGGAGGACGCCTGTGCGTGACCTTGTTTAACGTGGGGAGACTGGTGCACAGACAGCCACCCCACGGTCCTTGACAGATCTGGGTCAGGATCCAGTGGCATGGAGTCCAAGACGACCGGAGACCCTTTTCTGCCGCAGCCTTCATCCGCCTTCCCAGCCGTTGTGACGTTAGCTCCACTAAGGTCAGCCGTCGTCCTCCGCCTGTTCCACCGTTGAGGTCTTGGTTGGATTGCTCCTTGTCAGAGACCTCCCCCTCGACCTTACCGCCATGGGTGGCCCTACCAGGAGCATAGCTCCAGACGGCATCGCTCTCAGGATCTCAGGTCCACACAAGCTTCTCCACCACGACAAGGTGACAATCCACGGAGAAGCAGCCTCCCACTGGCAGTGAATAATGAAAGGGTCACTCGCTGCTTCAGGCTGATGTGTAGGAGATGCATTTTTGCCTCACCAAGTGTCCGCTGAATGACCCACAGTGTAGGCTTCAGGCAACACACTCCCAGCTGCAGGAACAGTCCGGGTCTCTTGCCCAGAGTCGGTGAATCAAGCTCCAGAGAGCATGGATTTACAGTGAAGGGGAAAAGATTTAAAGGAATCTGAGGGGTAACCTTTCCACACAGAGGGTGGTGGGTGTATGGAACAAGCTGCCGGAGGAGGCAGTTGAGGCTGGGACTATCCCAACGTTTAAGAAACAGTTAGACAGGTACATGGATAGGACAGGTTTGGGGGGGATATGGGCCAAACGTGGGCAGGTGGGACTAGTGTAGATGGGGCATGTTGGTCGGGGTGGGACTAGTGTAGATGGGGCATGTTGGCCAGGGTGGGACTAGTGTAGACGGGGCATGTTGGCCAGGGTGGGACTAGTGTAGATGGGGCATGTTGGCCGGTGTGGGACTAGTGTAGATGGGACATGTTGGTCGGGGTGGGACTAGTGTAGATGGGGCATGTTGGTCGGGGTGGGACTAGTGTAGATGGGGCATGTTGGCCGGTGTGGGACTAGTGTAGATGGGGGCATTTTGGTCGGGGTGGGACTAATGTAGATGGGGCATGTTGGTCGGGGGTGGGACTAGTGTAGATGGGGCATGTTGGTCGATGTGGGACTAGTGTAGATGGGGCATGTTGGTCGGGGTGGGACTAGTGTAGATGGGGCATGTTGGGGGGAGGGACTAGTGAAGATGGGGCATGTTGGTCGGGGTGGGACTAGTGTAGAAGGGGCATGTTGGGCGGGTGTGGGCAAGTCGGGCGGAGTTGGCTGTTTGCACACTGTGTGTCTCGGGGTGGGACTAGTGTAGATCGGGCATGTTGGCCGGGGTGGGACTAGTGTAGATCGGGCATGTTGGTCGGCATGGGACTAGTGTAGGTATGGGCATGTTGGTCGGGGTGGGATTAGTGTAGATGGGGCATGTTGGTCGGGGGTGGGATTAGTGTAGATGGGGCATGTTGGTCGGGGTGGGACTAGTGTAGATGGGGCATGTTGGTCGGGGTGGGACTAGTGTAGATGGGGCATGTTGGTCGGGGTGGGACTAGTGTAGATGGGGCATGTTGGTTGGGCTGGGACTAGTGTAGATGGGGAATGTTGGTCGGGGTGGGACTAGTGTAGATGGGGCATGTTGGTCGGGGTGGGACTAGTGTAGATGGGGCATGTTGGCCGGGGTGGGACTAGTGTAGATGGGGCATGTTGGTCGGGGTGGGACTAGTGTAGATGGGGCATGTTGGTCGGGGTGGGACTAGTGTAGATGGGGCATGTTGGTCGGGGTGGGACTAGTGTAGATGGGGCATGTTGGTCGGGGTGGGACTAGTGTAGATGGGGCATGTTGGTCGGGGTGGGACTAGTGTAGATGGGGCATGTTGGTCAGGGTGGGACTAGTGTAGATGGGGCATGTTGGTCGGGGTGTGACTAGTGTAGATGGGGCATGTTGGTCGGGGTGGGACTAGTATAGATGGGGCATGTTGGTCGGGGTGGGACTAGTGTAGATGGGGCATGTTGGTCGGGGTGGGACTAGTGTAGATGGGGCATGTTGGTCGGGGTGGGACTAGTATAGATGGGGCATGTTGGTCGGGGTGGGACTAGTGTAGACGGGGCATGTTGGTCGGGGTGGGACTAGTGTAGATGGGGCATGTTGGTCGGGGTGGGACTAGTGTAGACGGGGCATGTTGGTCGGGGTGGGACTAGTGTAGATGGGGCATGTTGGTCGGGGTGGGACTAGTATAGATGGGGCATGTTGGTCTGGGTGGGACTAGTGTAGATGGGGCATGTTGGTCGGGGTGGGACTAGTATAGATGGGGCATGTTGGTCGGGGTGGGACTAGTGTAGATGGGGCATGTTGGTCGGGGTGGGACTAGTGTAGATGGGGCATGTTGGTCGGGGTGGGACTAGTGTAGATGGGGCATGTTGGTCGGGGTGGGACTAGTGTAGACGGGGCATGTTGGTCGGGGTGGGACTAGTGTAGACGGGGCATGTTGGTCGGGGTGGGACTAGTGTAGACGGGGCATGTTGGTCGGGGTGGGACTAGTGTAGACGGGGCATGTTGGTCGGGGTGGGACTAGTATAGATGGGGCATGTTGGTCGGGGTGGGACTAGTGTAGACGGGGCATGTTGGTCGGGGTGGGACTAGTGTAGACGGGGCATGTTGGTCGGGGTGGGACTAGTGTAGATGGGGCATGTTGGTCGGGGTGGGACTAGTGTAGATGGGGCATGTTGGTCGGGGGTGGGACTAGTGTAGATGGAGCATGTTGGTCGGGGTGGGACTAGTGTAGATGGGGCATGTTGGTCGGGGTGGGACTAGTGTAGATGGGGCATGTTGGTCGGGGTGGGGCTAGTGTAGATGGGGCATGTTGGTCGGGGTGGGACTAGTGTAGATGGGGGCATGTTGGTCGGGGTGGGACTAGTGTAGATGGGGCATGTTGGTCGGGGTGGGACTAGTGTAGATGGGGCATGTTGGTCGTGGTGGGACTAGTGTAGATGGGGCATGTTGGTCGGGGTGGGACTAGTATAGATGGGGCATGTTGGCCGGTGGGCTGGGGCCTTTTTTCCATGCTGTATCACTCTATGACTCAGCATCTACGAAGGGAATCTGACTTTTATGAATGAATAAGCTTATTGGCCAAGTATTCACATACAAGGAATTTGCCTTGGTGCTCCGCCCACATGTGACAACATGACATACGGTGACAGTTAGGAATAACACATAAAACATTAAACATTAATAATAAAACATTATCGATTAAACTTGTGAGTTAAATAAAATACCAGAGCAAAGGGAGGTTACAGATTTTTGGTTATTTGGCAACTACTCGTGGATAAAAGCTGTTTTTATGTTTGGCTGTGGCAGCTTTGACAGTCCGGAGTCGCCTTCCAGAGGGAAGTGATTCAAAGAGTTTGTGGCCAGGGTGAGAGGGGTCAGAGGTGACCTTACCTGCTTTTAAATGTTGGCTTGGTCCCAGCCTCAACTACCTCCTCTGGCAGCTTGTTCCATACACACAACCACCCTCTGTGTGAAAAGGTTGCCCCTATGGTACCAACTAAATCTTTCCCCCCCTCTCCTGAAGCTAGCCTTGTGTTTGTCCACAAGGATACCGTGTGATTTGAATCCGGGGTGCTACCCATCAGCCTGCGTCACAGAGTCACACAGCATGGAAACAGGCCCTTTGGCCCAACCCGTCCCTACTGACCAAGATGCCCCAGCTACACTAGTCCCACCCTCCCAAGTGGTGCAGGGACCTCCACAGTATAGAGGGTTCATGTTCATAGGTTCTAGGAGCAGAGTTAGGCCATTTGGCCCATCAGGTCTCCTCCGCCATTCAATCATGACTGATCTTGAACTTCGAATCATCGGCAACTCGAACGTCCAGGAGCAGAAAATACTACAAAAAGTTGTGACCACTGCCCAATCCATCACCAACTCTGACCTCCCCACCATCGAAGGGATCTATCGCAGTCGCTGTCTCAAAAAGGCAGCCAACATCATCGAGGACCCACACCATCCTGGCCACACACTCATCTCTCCGCTGCCATCGGGAAGAAGGTACAGGAGCCTGAAATCTGGAACATCCAGGTTCAGGAACAGCTTCTTCCCCACAGCCATCAGGATATTAAACTCAACAACCTCACAATCTTTGACTACAATAGACTATTATTATTATTATTGCACTGTTATTGTTTGTTCTTTTTTCCCCCCAGAGTTTATGATATATTATTTATTATGTTTACACATTGTGTTGTGCTGTGAGTAAGAATGACCTTGTTCTATGTGGGACAATAATACTTGAACCTATCTCGTGTAGATAGGGTGGTAAAGAAAGCTTTTGGTGAGCTGGCCTTTATAAATCAGAGCATTGAGTATAGAAGTTGGGATGTAATGTTAAAATTGTATAAGGCATTGGTGAGACCAAATCTGGAGTATGGGGTACAATTTTGGTCGCCTAATTATAGGAAGGATGTCAGCAAAATAGAGAGAGTACAGAGGAGATTTACTAGAATGTTGCCTGGGTTTCAACAACTAAGTTACAGAGAAAGGTTGAACAAGTTAGGTCTTTATTCTCTGGAGCGCAGAAGGTTAAGGGGGGACTTGATAGAGGTTTTTAAAATGATGAGAGGGATAGACAGAGTTGACGTGGAAAAGCTTTTCCCACTGAGAGTAGGGAAGATTCAAACAAGGGGACATGACATGAGAATTAAGGGACAGAAGTTTAGGGGTAACATGAGGGGGAACTTCTTTACTCAGAGAGTGGTAGCAGTGTGGAATGAGCTTCCAGTGAAGGTGGTGGAGGCAGGTTCGTTTTTATCATTTAAAAATAAATTGTATAGTTATATGGATGGGAAAGGAATGGAGGGTTATGGTCTGAGCGCAGGTAGATGGGACTAGGGGAGATTATGTGTTCGGCACGGACTAGAAGGGTCGAGATGGCCTGTTTCCATGCTGTAATTGTTATATGTTATATGGTTATATGGTTATATATCTCCCCCTCCTAACCCCATTCTCCTGCCCACTTCCCATAACCCCCCCGACACACGAACTAATCAAGAATCTATCGAATCTGTGGTTTAAAAATACCCATTAACTTGTCCTCCGTCCGGAGCAGGGGGGGGAGGGGGGGGGGGGGGGGGGGGGGGGGGGGGGGGAGGAGGTTTGGAAAGTTATTTTTCAATATTTATTTTGTTAGAAGTGATTGTACAAAGAGAGAATGATCGACATAACAGTTATACAATTTTCGTACTGCTTCAGTTTTATGAACTAATAACTAGATCGGGAAAAAAAGAAAAAAGGAAGAAAGGGAAAGAAAGAAGGAAAGAGAAAGAAAAGAAAGAGTTTCAAGAAAAACACGAAAAAGTAAAAAGATAAAACCCCAGAACTAACGAAGGAGTGAATGAAGCGGAGATGTATCCCACTTCCCTTCCCTACACCCAAACACCCCACCCCAACGTCGGTTTTAGGTTTGTGATCAACCATTATGTTGTTGAAGAAATTCAACAGACAATAGACAATGGGTGCAGGAGGAGGCCATTCGGCCCTTCGAGCCAGCACCGCCATTCAATGTGATCATGGCTGATCATCCCCAATCAGTGCCCCGTTCCTGCCTTCTCCCCATATCCCCTGACTCCACTATCTTTAAGAGCCCTATCTAGCTCTTTCTTGAAAGCATCCAGAGAACCGGCCTCCACCGCCCTCTGAGACAGACTCACACTCTCTGTGTGAAAAAGTGTTTCCTCGTCTCTGTTCTGAATGGCTTACTCCTTATTCTTAAACTGTGTGGCCCCTGGTTCTGGACTCCCCCAACATCGGGAACATGTTTACTGCCCCTAGCGTATCCAAACCCTTAACAATCTTGAAATATATTTGAAAATTGATCTGGTTTGGAAAGTTGCAAGGGGCAAGAGACTTTACTAAAATTGAAATAATGTCTTTCTCTTCACGGCTTTGAGCTGTGAAGTGGCAGAGATTCAACACTGCTTCTCCAGCCAGGGATGAGGCACCAGCAGACAGGCAGGTGGATGATGTTGAGCCAGCATTTACAAAGGACTGCGGGGACAAGCCAGGGGACAGGTCGCTGAGTCCAAGCAGCCACCTGCTAGGCAAGGGTGATGAGTGACAGTCAGCACGGCTTTGTGTGTGGACAGTAGACTAAACTGCTGGGGAAGGGAGAAAGCAAGGCCTACCTGAAATTGGTGAAGTCAATGTTCATACCGCTGGGGTATAAACTACCCAAGTGAAATTTGAGGTGCTGCTCCTCCAATTTACCTCCCCCCTCGACTCCATCCAAGGACCCAAGCAGTCGTTCCAGGTGCAGCAGAGGTTCACCTGCACCTCCTCCAACCTCATCTATTGCATCCGCTGCTCTAGGTGTCAGCTGATCTACATCGGTGAGACCAAGCGTAGGCTTGGCGATTGCTTCACCCAACACCACCTCCGCTCAGTTCGCAATAACCAACATGATCTCCCGGTGGCTCAGCACTTCAACTCCCCCTCCCATTCCCAATCCGACCTTTCTGTCCTGGGCCTCCTCCATGGCCAGGGTGAGTCCCACCACAAATTGGAGGAGCAGCACCTCATAGTTCTCTTGGGTAGTTTACACCCCAGCGGTATGAACATTGACTTCTCCAATTTCAGGTAGTCCCTGCTTTCTCCCTCCTTCCCCTCCCCTTCCCAGCTCCCCCACAGCCCACTGTCTCCACCTCTTCCTTTCTTCTTCCCGCCCCCCCCCCCCCCCCTCACATCAGTCTGAAGAAGGGTCTCGACCCGAAACGTTGCCTATTCCTTCGCTCCACAGATGCTGCCTCACCCGCTGAGTTTCTATAGCATTTTTATCTACCGTCGATTTTTCCAGCATCTGCAGTTCCTTCTAAAACACTTCTCACCAATCTGATTGAGCTCTTCTGAGGAGGTCACCAGTAGGATTTGATGATGGGAAGAGCAGTAGATGTTGACCTGGTGATTGCAGTGAAGTTTAGTTTAGTTTAGTTTAGTGATACAGCGGGGACACAGGCCCTTCGGCCCACCGCACCAGTGATCCCCGCACACTCACACTGTCCCACACACTCACACTAGGGGCAATTTACATTTACACCAAGCCAATCGACCTACAAACCTGTACGTCTTTGGAGAGTGGGAGGAAACCGCAGATATCGGAGAAAATGTAGTATAATGTGGATAAATGTGAGGTTATCCATTTTGGTGGCAAAAACAGGAAAGTAGACTATTATCTAAATGGTGGCCGACTAGGAAAAGGGGAGATGCAGCGAGACCTGGGTGTCATGGTACACCAGTCATTGAAAGTAGGCATGCAGGTGCAGCAGGCAGTGAAGAAAGCGAATGGTATGTTAGCTTTCATTGCAAACGGATTTGAGTATAGGAGCAGGGAGGTTCTACTGCAGTTGTACAGGGTCTTGGTGAGACCACACCTGGAGTATTGCGTACAGTTTTGGTCTCCAAATCTGAGGAAGGACATTATTGCCATAGAGGGAGTGCAGAGAAGGTTCACCAGACTGATTCCTGGGATGTCAGGACTGTCTTATGAAGAAAGACTGGATAGACTTGGTTTATACTCTCTAGAATTTAGGAGATTGAGAGGGGATCTTATAGAAACTTACAAAGTTCTTAAGGGGTTGGACAGGCTAGATGCAGGAAGATTGCTCCCGATGTTGCGGAAGTCCAGGACAAGGGGTCACAGCTTAAGGACAAGGGGGAAATCCTTTAAAACCGAGATGAGAAGAACTTTTTTCACACAGAGAGTGGTGAATCTCTGGAACTCTCTGCCGCAGAGGGTAGTTGAGGCCACAGTTCATTGGCTATATTTAAGAGGGAGTTAGATGTGGCCCTTGTGGCTAAGGGGATCAGAGGGTATGGAGAGAAGGCAGGTACAGGATACTGAGTTGGATGATCAGCCATGATCATATTGAATGGCGGTGCAGGCTCGAAGGGGCCGAATGGCCTACTCCTGCACCTAATTTCTATGTTTCTACGTAAAACCCACGCAGGTCACGGGGAGAACGTGCAAACTCCGTACAGACAGCACCCATAGTCAGGCTTGAACCGGGTCTCTGGCGCTGTGGGGCAGCGACTCTACTGCTGCACCACCGTGCTTCATCTAAGTTTAGTTTGTAAGGCCACCATTTTTAAAACGGACAAATATGAGGCAAGAGCAAGCCCTTCGGACCATGATGTCCATGCTCAACATGGTGACAAACCAGTTAAACTATCCTCATCTGCCTGCACCCGACCCACATCCCTCCATTCCCTGCATATCCATGTGTCTGTCTAAACATCTATTAAACACCACAATGGTATATCTGCCTCCACCACCACCCCTGGCAGCACGTTCCAGGCACCCACCACCCTCTGTGTAAAACACTGGCCCCACACATCTCCTTTACACTTTGCCCCTCTCACCTTTTGACATTTCCATCCCTGGGACAAAGGTTCTGACTGTCTGCCCTGTCCCTCCCTCTCATCATGTTATAGATTTAACTGTGAAGGTTGTATAGGGTGATTTCACGAAAGGTCACTGGAGCGTAGATCCGCACCCACGTGACCGAAAATCTCAAGTGGAGGACATGCTATACATCCGGTACATGTTAGTGGATGGGAAAACACGCACTTTCACACCCGTTAAAAACATCGAAAACGGCCAGTTTTTGAGCTGCAATTTACTGTGCCAGTCGGGGTGACCGTGAGGCACAGCTACCTAGATTTACAGTCCAAAAAAAAAGATAGAAACTAATGTAAATTAAAGAGGGAGCTGAAGGTGCAAAACCAGCGGAAGTGAACAGCGGACATTTGCCGTGGAGATTTAAAGATCCAAAATATCGGGAATTATCGCGTTTGCTCGCTGCATTTCATCCAAAGTAAGGCATTATTGACTTTTTTTAATGTTTATTGATGAAATGCAGCGAGCAAACGTGATAATTCCTGATATTTTGGATCTTTAAATCTCCACGGCAAATGTCCGATAAGCATTTCCGCTGGTTTTGCACCTACAGCTCCCTCTTGAATTTACATTAGTTTCTATCTTTTTTTTGGGCTGTAAATCTAGGTAGCTGTGCCTCACGGTCACCCTGACTGGCACAGTAAATTGCAGCTCAAAAACTGGCCGTTTTCGATGTTTTTAACGGGTGTGAAAGTGTGTGTTTTCCCATTCACTAACATGTACCGGATGTATAGCATGTACTCCACTTCAGATTTTCGGTCACGTGGGTGCGGATCTACGCTCCAGTGACCTTTCGTGAAATCACCCTATAGTTTCACAACTCAAACTACTTGTATATGAATATATATATGAAGAAGGGTCTCGACCCGAAACGTCGCCTATTTCCTTCGCTCCATAGATGTTGCCTCAACCGCTGAGTTTCTCCAGCATTTTGATCTACCTTCGATTTTCCAGCATCTGCAGTTTCTTCTTATGCTACATATATATAGTTACTGATGTACAATATGTAACCACAGTTATGGAGCACAAGAGGATGAGGGGTGATCTTATAGAGGTGTACTAAATCATGAGAGGAATAGATCAGGTCGATGCACAGAGTCTCTTGCCCAGAGTAGGGGAATCGAGGACCAGAGGACATAGGATCAAGGTGAAAGGAAAATATTTAATAGGAATCTGAGGGGTAACTTTTCCACACAAACAATGGTGGGTGTATGGAACAAGCTGCCAGAGGAGGTAGTTGAGGCTGGGACTATCCCAACGTTTAAGAAACAGTTAGACAAGTACATGGATACGACATGGTTCTGAAGAAGGGTTTCGGCCCGAAACGTTGCCTATTTCCTTCGCTCCATAGATGCTGCTGCACCCGCTGAGTTTCTCCAGCAATTTTGTGTACCATGGATACCACATATTTGGAGGGATATGGACCAAGTGCAGGCAGGTGGGACTAGTATAGCTGGGACATGTTGGCCGGTGTGGGCAAGTTGGGCTGAAGGGCCTGTTTCCCTCTATGACTGTATCACTCTATGACTAGTGTCTGTTCCCATGCTATATCACAGATTGGGCATGTTGGGAGAGTGGACAGAGAAGTGGCAGATGGAATATAGTGTGGACTCGTGCATTTTGTTCGTAGGAATAAAGGCATAGACTATTTTCTAAATGGGGTGAAAATCCAGAAATCAGAGGTGCAAAGGGGCTTGGTGCAGGATTCCCAAAAAGTCAATCTGCAGTCGAATCGGTAGTAAAGAAAGCAAACTCAATGCTAGCACTTATTTCAAGAGGGCTTGTATACAAACACAGGGATGTAATGTTGAGGCTCTATAAGGTGCTGGTCAGGCCACATTTGGAATATTGCGAGCAATTTTGGGCCCCATATCTGAGGAAGGGTGTGCTGGCTCTGGAGAGGATGGGGGAGGGACAGAGAGAGAGAGGGGTTGCAAGGGTTACTTGAAGCTAGAGAAATCAATAGTGGTCCCGCTGGGCTGTGAGCTGCCCGTGAAATATAAGTTCCTCCAATGTAGTTGCAATGCCCGGTTTATCAAAAACATGGAGCATATATTGGTACCGAGACAGCAATGATGAACGAGGATATTGACAACACTATTTCATTGAGATGACAGCAGGAATATTTTGTCAGTTTATACCCAATAGTGAAAGCATGCATGGTAACATTCAGTTGATAAGAGGCAGTGTTGCACATTGCAAAGATTGGTTGCAGATTAGATCATCAAAGAGATCTCTCGTTTAGAATGTAATTTTAAAACTCATCGTCATTTACTGGATGACTATTCAAACGTTTGTGTGTAATACCGTAAAATAAACCACAGAGGCATCTCAGATGGACAACAAAGTCTAACTGCAAAAACAAACGTTCACTCGGGTGAAAGCATCCTTGCAGGCTGTTAAAAAACAACGCATCACGACCTGGTTCAGTAACTCGAACACCCAGGAATGAAGGGATCTACAGGAGGCGCTGCCTCAAAATGGCAGCCAGCATCATCCGAGACCCACACCACCCTGGCCATGCTCTCCTTCCCTCTCTCCCTGTAGCTCACACCCTCTAGTCCTGGCAACATCCTCGTAAATCTTCTCTGAACCCTTTCCAGCTTGACAATATCTTTCCTATAACACGGTGCCCAGAACTGAACACAATACTCTAAATGCGGTCCCACCAACGTCTTATCCAACTGCAACATGACCCCCCAGCTTCTATACTCAATAGAAACATAGAAACATAGACAATAGGTGCAGGTGTAGGCCATTCGGCCCTTCGAGCCAGCACCACCATTCAATGTGATCATGGCTGATCATCCCCAATCAGTACCCCGTTCCTGCCTTCTCCCCATATCCCCTGACTCCGCTATTTTTAAGAGCCCTATCTAGCTCTCTCTTGAAAGTATCCAGAGAACTGGCCTCCACCGCCCTCCGAGGCAGAGAATTCCACAGACTCACAACTCTCTGTGAGAAAAAGTGTTTCCTCATCTCCATTCTAAATGGCTTACCCCTTATTCTTAAACTGTGGCCCCTGGTTCTAGACTCCCCCAACATCGGGAACATGTTTCCTGCCTCTAGCGTGTCCAAGCCCTTAACAATCTTATATGTTTTATTGAGATCCTGTCTCATCCTTCTAAACTCCAGAGTGTACAAGCCCAGCTGCTCCATTCTCTCAGCATATGACAGTACCGCCATCCCGGGAATTAACCTGGTAATATTTAACTTATTTCTTTTTAATCACTTTGCAAACATTTCTAACCACCTGTTTCCCCTTCTTCATTCTGGGGTATTGTGTGTGTGTAGATTGATGATAAGAAAAATGAATTTTAACATAAGGCTGCAACGTAACAAAATGTGGAAAAAGTTAAGGGGTCTGAATACTTTCTGAATGCACTGTAGATTCTTGATTAGTACGGGTGTTAGGGGTTATGGGGAGAAGGCAGGAGAATGGGGTTAGGAGGGAGAGAGATAGATCAGCCGTGATTGAATGGCGGAGTAGACAATGGGCCGAATGGCCTAATTCTGCTTCTATCACTTACGAACTTATGTCATTATATTTTATGACTGAATCTATGACACACTGGTGGAGACTTGAGGACCTGATAAACGCACCTGGACAGGTGCTGGAATAAATTAGATGTGCCAATTGAAAGAGTATTAAACATTAAAACTAATTACTGGGGATACATTGTCATTAATCTTCAATGAGTTTGACTCGACCACATTCCACACAACTAATCCTCTTGTACAGTGTAAACACAAAGCAATGGGCATGTCCACAATGATTAATGACAGCTACTGCATTCCCCACGGTAATACGTGGCATTGTGACCAGGGATGCACTTTGTTCATTCCTTCAACTTCAAGTTCAAGAGAGGTTATTGCCATGTGTCCCTGTATAGGACAATGAAATTCTTGCTTTGCTTCAGCACAACAGAACATAGTAGGCATGAATACAGAACAGATCAGTGTGTCCATATACCATTATATAAATATATACACACATGAATAAATAAACTGATAAAGTGCAAATAACAGATAATTGGTTATTAATAATCAGAGTTTTGTCCGTGCCAGGTTTAATAGCCTGATGGCTGTGGGGAAGTAGCTATTCCTGAACCTGGTCGTTGCAGTCTTCAGGTTCTTGTACCTTCTACCTGAAGGTAGCAGGGAGATGAGTGCGTGGCCAGGATGGTGTGGGTCTTTGATGATACTTCCAGCCTTTTTGAGGCAGCGACTACAATAAATCCCCTCGATGGAAGGAAGGTCAGAGCCGATGATGGACTGGGCAGTGTTTACTACTTTTCCTCTCCAGGGCGCTGAAATTGCCGAACCAAGCCACGATGCAACCGGCCAGCATGCTCTCTACTGTGCACCTGTAGAAGTTAGAGAGAGTCCTCCTTGACAAACCGACTCTCTGTAATCTTCTCAGGAAGTAGAGGCGCTGATGAGCTTTCTTGCTGGGCCATTGAGCTGATGAGATTTCTTGATGAGCCAACCCCTTGAGGAGCTTCCCCTCTCTCCAGTGTGTGTTCATCCCAGCCTGGGCAAGTCAGCTCAAATTACTTGGTATACACAAAATACTGGAGTAACTCAGCGGGACAAGCAGCATGTCTGGAGCGAAGGAAATAGGCAACCTTCTGGGCCGAAACCCTTCGGAATGGGTGAGGATTCCAGCCGAGACCCTTCAGACTGAGAGTCATGGGAGAGGGAAACAAAAGATATGGTGGGGTAAGGTGTGAAAATGAGAGATCAAAGGGGATGAAGGTCAAGGAAAATGTATGATAGATCATTGTTAGCTGGGGGGAAGGTGACAAAGAGGCGTACAATGTAATGTTTAATCAGGAGGACAGTCACTCTGGTGGGAGAACTAGGGTGGGGGAGGGATGGAGAGGGAGGGGGAACCAGGGGCCACAGAATAAGGGGTAAGCCATTTAGAACGGAGACGAGGAAACACTTTTTCTCACCGAGAGTGGTGAGTCTGTGGAATTCTCTGCCTCAGAGGGTGGTGGAGGCCGGTTCTTCAAGAGAGAGCTAGATAGGGCTCTTAAAAATAGCGGAGTCAGGGGATATGGGGAGAAGGCAGGAACGGGGTACTGATTGGGGATGATCAGCCATGATCACATTGAATGGCGGTGCTGGCTCGAAGGGTCGAATGGCCTACTCCTGCACCTATTGTCTACTGTCTATTGAAAGCAAGGGTTATTTGAAGTTCGAGGTTGAGGTTTAGTTCCTGAGCCTGCACAGAAGGCTCTGATTTCATGCATGCCGTCAAAGGCTTGCCGTGGTGTACAGGGCACTCCAGCAAGTCTGTCAATAACCAAATCCAATTTCAAATAAACTATTGTGCCTGGATTAGGATTAGACTTTGCCACAGGATACGGTCCACACAGCGAGCAGTAATCTGTGGGCTGGGGCCTTCTCCCACACGTGAGGCAGACAATACATTCCATGCATTCTCTTCCACTGATTCCACCTCTAGTTGGAGCCGGTACTAAAACATTTAACAGACCTGTGGACAGGGGGGCAGCACGGTGGTGCAGCGGTAGAGTTGCTGCCTCACAGCGCCAGAGACCCACGTTTGATCTTGACCACGGGCGCTGTCTGTACGGAGTTTGTACCTTCTCCCCGTCACCTGCGCGGGTTTTCTCCGGGTGATCCAGTTTCCTCCCACACTCCCACAGCTCTCGAAGGGCCGCATGGCCTACTCCTGCACCTATTGGCTATTGTCCAAAGATGTACAGATTTGTAGGTTAATTGCCGCAGTATTAGTGTAAATTGTCCCTAGTGTGTGTCTGGTCGACACGGACTCGGTGGGCCGAAGGGCCATTTTCCGCTCCATATCTCTAAACTAAAGTAATAAAGGTACATTGAATATGAAAACTGTAGAGGAATTCAGAGACACAGTCACAGAGACACAGAGACACAGAGACACAGAGACACAGAGTCACAGAGACACAGAGACACAGAGACAGAGACACAGGGACACAGTCACAGAGACACAGGGACACAGTCACAGAGACACAGAGACACAGAGTCACAGAGACACAGAGACACAGAGACACAGGGACACAGTCACAGAGACACAGGGACACAGTCACAGAGACACAGAGACACAGAGTCACAGGGACACAGAGACACAGAGACACAGGGTCACAGAGACACAGAGACACAGAGACACAGAGACACAGAGACACAGGGACACAGAGACACAGAGACACAGGGACACAGAGACACAGGGACACAGTGATGGAGACACAGTGACACAGAGTCACAGAGACACAGAGACACAGAGTCACAGAGACACAGTGACACAGAGACACAGAGTCACAGAGTCACAGAGACACAGAGTCACAGAGACACAGGGACACAGAGACACAGAGACACAGAGACACAGAGTCACGGAGACACAGAGTCACAGAGACTACACACACTGGGGGCAATTTACATTTACACCAAGCCAATTAACTTACAAACCTGCACGTCTTTGGAGTGTGGGAGGAAACCGAAGATCTCGGAGAAAACCCACGCAGGTCACGGGGAGAACGTGCAAACTCCGTACAGACAGCGCCTGTAGTCAGGATCGAACCCGGGTCTTTGGCGCTGTGAGGCAGCAGCTCTACTGCTGCACCACTGTGCGCGCTGGCCCTAGTGTGGAGGACTAAAGTAGATGAGGTAGCTTGGTTAGCATTGACAAGTTGGGCTGAAGGGCCTGTTTCCGTGGTGTATAACTCGATGATTCTAAGTAAGAATTTAATTGTTGCACTGCCGGTACATATGACAATTAAACACTTAAATCACTTAACATCCCGCGCGTCCTTGGGATGTGGGGGGAAACCGGAGCACCCAGAGGAAACCCACACGGTCACAGGGAGAACGTGCAAACTCCACACAGACAGCACCAGAGGTCAGGATCGAACTTGACTCATGCAGCTGAGGGAACGGCTCTGTGGGCAACAGGTTCAAAGGTTCAAAGGTTATTTATTGGTCACATACACCTAGGTGTAGTGAAATGCTTCTTGCCAATGCAGCACATAAAGAAAGAATACAGACATAACAGTAATAAAGAAATTTAAACATAAAAAACATCCCCCACAATGGTTCCCATTATGAGGGAAGGCACAAAGTCCATCCCCATCCCCATGTCCACCCATAGTCAGGCCTATTGAGGCCTCCACAGTTGCCGTTACGGGGCCCGATGTTCCAGGCCGTTCATGCCGGGTGATGGTGCTCCGGCGTCGGGAGAATCCTCACATCGGCCTGGGAACCCTGGAACGTCCGCTTCCGTACTGGAGGCCGCGGCTTCCGAAGCCGACAGGCCACGCCGGATGGAGCTGCACAACTGGCGATCTCGGTGAAAGATCCCAGGCTCCCGATGTAAAATTCAGCGCCACCCCCGCAGGTGGCCGCTCCGCAGACCCGCAGCTCCGTGATGTTTCATCGGCGGTCTTCAGCTCACCGGAGCTCCAGCGCGGCGACCCGGGCAAGGCATCGCCCTCTCCGCGATAGCGCTCCAGCGCTGTGCCGCCCCTGAAGCCGAGGTTCTGGGCGGTCCCCGACAGGAAACACCGCTACAGGCCCGCTGGTAGGCCGCAAGGACGGGTCAAAGATGCTGCCCGGAGAAAAGCTGCCTCTCCGACCAGGTAAGCACCCTGAAAGACAGTTCCCCCCCCCTCCCCCCCCCCCCACCCCACCCCCCACATAAAAAAGGCTAGGACTCCAAAAACAAAACACTCAACTAAGAGATGAAAAGACAGACAGCTGCAGGCTGGGCAGCCATGCACAGGATAGCGCCCCAGGCTGGGCAGCCATGCACAGGACAGCCGCAGGCTGGGCAGCCATGCACAGGACAGCGCCCCAGGCTGTAGGTATGTTACAAAACCTACCTGAATCGCCATTGGGAATCTGCCCTCAGCCATGTCGGCGATTTTGGCGCTGTTTGGAGGGGGCGGGTTTAAAACGCGATTTTTACTAGGCTGTACTAATCGCACATGTTCAGCCTAGTAAATCATTAACGAAAAATCGCTGCAAGACCCGGTCGCAAAAGGTATTATTAGTTTTATAGGCCTCGATAATATAGTTCTAATAGTTTTAAAATTACTGTTTCATTTCGCAACCTCTCGCAGCCCCAGGGTTTTATAAAGCAAACAATTAAAGGTATGTACCTTATTTTTACATTAAATGGGGCATATATATAACCCTATATATCAAGTTATCTATAGCGAGTAGCTCATTTTGGGCTTCTTATATCCCGCAGTATTTTTCTCGGCATTTGAGGGCACTAATCCAGCGCTATGTCAAAGTTCTAAACCAGCGCGTTCCACATGAACCCACTAGAAAGCCGATTTAAATGGGCATTTATTTACAGCAATTGAACACTAAATTCCTTCCATTTGGCCTATAAATTAATGTAAATTAGATATAAAAATCATGTTATATTGTGAATTATTTGTGAATAATCTTTGGACACTTAGGCTATTTAAAAATGTTAATCTTTCCTTAAGAAATGGGCTTTGACTATCCAAGATCACAGCTTTTTTGTAATGTCCATTGAAAATCAATAGGGAACAAGATGCTAATTTCCGAGTATGAAAATGGTCATAACTTTTTTAATACTTGAGATATGAAAGTGAATTTGGTGTCAAATTAAACTTATTGTTATGCTTTATCTGATGGGATAAATTGCAGACTTGATTTTTTAAATCTCAAAATTTTGTAACATTGCCACAGGCTGGGCAGCCATGCACAGGATAGCGCCCCAGGCTGGGCAGCCATGCACAGGACAGCTGCAGGCTGGGCAGCCATGCACAGGACAGCTGCAGGCTGGGCAGCCATGCACAGGACAGCGCTCCAGGCTGGGCAGCCATGCACAGGACAGCGCCCCAGGCTGGGCAGCCATGCACAGGACAGCGCCCCAGGACTTATATAATCTGCACTCAGCCTTGTACCACAGGTCATCCTGACCATGTTCCCGTCAGGTTGTTGGAGATAGGAAAGGTTGAGAGAGACATGGTCCAGAGGGCGGTGAATCTGTGGAATTCATTGCCACAGATGGCTGTGGAGGCCAAGTCAGTGGATATTTTAAGGCAGAGATAGATAAAATCTTGATCAGTACGGGTGTCAGAGGTTATGGGGAGAAGGCAGGAGAATGGGGTTGAAAGGGAGAGATAGATCAGCCATGATTGAGTGGCAGAGTAGACTTGATGGGCCGAATGGCCTAATTCTGCTCCTATCACATGCATTTATGAATGCCGGCAGGTGGGACTAGTGTAGATGTGGCACGTTGGACAGTATGGACAAGTTGGGCTGAAAGGCCTGCTGACATGCTGTATCTTTAAATATAAACAGTAATAGAATAACTACTTTCAATGGAACTATAGACCACATATAATCTGCATCATCAACAACTCTGCACCAACCTAGGAGGAGTAAACTGGAGTTAGAGAAGTCAATGTTCATACCGTTGGGGTGTGAGTTGCCCAAGCAAAATATGAGGTGCTGCTCCTCCAATTTGCTCTGGGCCTCACTCTGACAGTGGAGGAGACCCAGGACAGGAAGATCAGATTGGGAATGGGAGGGGGAGTTGAAGTGCTGAGCCACCGGGAGATCAGGTTGGTGTGGTGGAGTTCAGCGAAACCGAGATCGCCGAGCCTGCGCTTGGTCTTGCCGTACAAGTTGACACCTGGAACAGCGGATACAGTAGATGGGGTTGAAGGAGGTGCAAGTCTGCCACACATCGAAAGATGGTTGGGGTCCTTGGACGGAGTGGAGGGGGGGCAGGTATAGGGACAGGTGTGGCAGTGGAGAGATAAGTTTATTTGGCCTTCCATCACAGCGATGTGATGGATGTTTATGTAAATTATGTTGTGTCTTGGGTCTATTTGTTTGTAATGTATGGCTGCAGAAATGGCGTTTCATTTGGACCTCAAGGGGTCCAAATGACAAATAAATTGAATTGAATTGAATATTGCAGAAAGCCGAATGCAGGCAGGTGGGACTAGTCAAGTACGCCAACTTGGACAAGGTGGGTTGAAGGGCCTGTTTACGTGCTGTATCACTCGATGACAGCATGACTCTATCTCCATGCTCCAAAACCATTTGCCTTCCTAGTCCCCATGGACACAATGTAAATTGGCAGCAATTTGCTCTCCTTATCCATCACAATTTGCATCAGGTTGTTGTTCTATATTTCTATCCAAGACTCAGGTGAGTAATTGGCCTCGAGGAGCTGAAGTATAGGGTGAGGCTGGGCAGGCTGGGATTTTATTCCTTAGAGTGCAGGAGGATGAGGGATGATCTTATCCAGGTGTATAATATCATGAGGGTAATAGACAGGGTGAACGCACGTGAGTCTTTTACCCAGAGTAGGGGAATCAAGAAGCAGAGGACATGGGTTTAAGGTGAGAGGGGAAAGATTTTATAGGATGTGAGGGGTAACTTTTTCACAGAGGGTGGTAGGTGTATGGAATGAACTGCCTGAGGAGATAGTTGTGGCTGGTACTGCCATTTGGACACGTACATGGATAGGATAGGTTTAGGATATAGGCCAAACGCAGGCAGGTGGGCCTAGTATAGGAGGCATGTAGGTCGATGTGGATGTGTTAGGTGGTAGGGCCTGTTTCCACGCTGTATGACTTTATGCTCCACACCACCCTGGCCACGCTCTCATCTCGCTGCTACCAAGAAGGTACAGGAGCCTGAAAACCGTGACCTCCAGGTTCAAGAACAGCTTCTTCCCAGCAACCATCAGGCTCTTGAACACTGTACAACACTGACCTCAGCAACTGTGATCTTCTGTGGAGAAAGAATTCCCGTGTTCCATGGCGAGTATACGCTTGTATACTGTGGAGTTTAGAAGGATGAGAGGGGATCTTATTGAAACATACAAGATTATTATTAAGGGTTTGGGCACGCTAGAGTCAGGAAACAGGTTACCGATGTTGGGGGAGTCCAGAACCAGGGGCCACAGTTTAAGAATAAGGGGTAGAAACATAGAAAATAGGTGCAGGAGTAGGCCATTCGGCTCTTCGAGCCTGCACCGCCATTCAATATGATCATGGCTGATCATCCAACTCAGTATCCCGTACCTGCCTTCTCTCCATATCCCCCGATCCCTTTAGCCACAAGGTAAGCCATTTAGAACGGAGATGAGGAACACTTTTTCACACAGAGAGTTGTGAGTCTGTGGAATTCTCTGCCTCAGAGGGCGGTGGAGGCCAGTTCTCTGGATACTTTCAAGAGAGAGCTAGATAGGGCTCTTAAAGATAGCGGAGTCAGGGGATATGGGGAGAAGGCAGGAACGGGTTACTGATTGGGGATGATCAGCCATGATCACATTGAATGGCGGTGCTGGCTCGAAGGGCCGAATGGCCTCCTCCTGCACCTATTGTCCATTGTCAATTGTCTATTGCCATTACTTGGACTATCTTTGATCTGATTTTACTGGACTTTACCTTGCACTAAACATTATTCCCTAATCATATATCTGTTCACTGTTAATGGATCGATTGTAATCGTGCGTTGTCTTCCCGCTGACTGGTTAGCACGCAACAACAGCTTTTCAATGTCCCTCGGTACACGTGACATTAAACTAAAGGAAATGTAACACTGACAGTCTTCATTCCTGACGCTACCAGTTCTCCCTGGGTGGGTATAAAAGATCTTGTAGAACTACATTGAACAGGAGGGTTATCTGTTATCTTAATCTACATTTACTGCTCCGAACGGCAGATAATCAGATCGTTGTAACGTGCAGTTTGAGTCGTCTTGCTGTGAGAATTGACTGCTGTCAATCACACCATCATTTCCTAGATGACAAAAACTATCCTGCACTCTGAAAGGCATCTCTCATCAGAGAGCAGTGCTGAACTACTATCTACCTCATTGGTGACGCTCGGACTATCCTTGATCAGACTTTACTGGCTTTACCTTGCACTAAACATTATTCCCCTATCATGTATCTGTCTATACACTGTAAATGATTGATTGTAATCATGTTCAGTCTTTCCGCTGACTGGTTAGCACGCAACAAAACCTGAGCTGAACTCAATGCAAATTTTTCATTTTCATATTTATACAGTCTACACAGTTCCCGCTGCACCAAAAAAACCCAGAATATAATAAAGGACATCTCCCACCCCGGACACTCCCTGTTTGAACTGTTGCCGTCAGGCAGACGGTACAGATCCACAAGGACAAGGACAAATAGACTAAAAAACAGTTTTTACCCCACTGCTATAAAAACACTAAATGTAGCCGCCAAGGAACGCAGGGGCGATACAGACTAAGGGACTGTGGTAACGGTGAAATCGACAGAAGGATGGAGGGTTGGGTGTGTATGCGTGCTTTGTCTGTGATATTTATTTATTTGCTTATCTTTATTATTTTACCGTGGATGTTTCGTTAGCTTTAGAAATGTTTGAATGCTGCACTGACTGGCTGACATTTTAAATTTCGTTGTACATGGCCCATGTTACAATGACAATAAAGAAACTATTCTATTCTATTCTATATCAGTGTCAGTCTGCTGACAAGAAAATAACTTTTTATCTGATCATAAAAGCCCAAAGTGTGTAAAATACAAGATGATAACAAATGCAGAGAGACCTATTACACACAAGGTTGTCAGGTAGTGGTTGAGAATGAGTGGGGATCTAATTCAAATGAAAGATGAAAGGCCTGGATAGAGTGGATGTGGAGAGGATGTTTACAGAGTGGATGTGGAGAGGCATTTGATAAGGTTCTACATAGGAGATTAGTGGGCAAAATGAGAGAACATGGTATTGGGGGTAAAGTGCTGACATGGATAGAGAAGTGGTTGGCAGACAGGAAACAAGGAGTAGGGATTAACGGGTCCCTTTCAGAATGGCAGGCAGTGACTAGTGGGGTACCGCAAGGCTCGATGCTGGGACCGCAGCTATTTACAATATACATCAATGATTTGGATGAAGGGATTCAAAGTAACATTAGCAAATTTGCAGATGACACAAAGCTGGGTGGCAGTGTGAACTGTGAGGAGGATGCTATGAGAATGCAGGGTGACTTGGACAGGTTGAGGGAGTGGGGAGATGCATGGCAGATGCAGTTTAATGTGGATAAATGTGAGGTTATCCACTTTGGTAGCAAAAACAGGAAGGCAGATTACTATCTAAATGGTGTCGTTGGGAAAAGGGGAAGTACAACGGGATCTGGGGGTCCTTGTACATCAGCCTATGAAAGTAAGCATGCAGGTACAGCAGGCAGTGAAGAAAGTGAATGGCATGTTGGCCTTTATAACACGAGGAATCGAATATAAGAGCAAAGAGGTCCTTCTGCAGTTGTACAGGGCCCTAGTGAGACAACAGCTGGAGTATTGTGTGCAGTTTTGATCTTCTATATATATCAGGAAACATGTTCCCAATGTTGGGGGAGTCCAGAACCAGGGGCCACAGTTTAAGAATAAGGGGTAAGCCATTTAGAACGGAGATGAGGAAACACTTTTTCACACAGAGAGTTGTGAGTCTGTGGAATTCTCTGCCTCAGAGGGCGGTGGAGGCCGGTTCTCTGGATATTTTCAAGAGAGAGCTTGATAGGGCTCTTAAAGATAGCGGAGTCAGGGGATATGGGGTGAAGTCAGGAAGGGGGTACTGATTGGGGATGATCAGCCATGATCACATTGAATGGCGGTGCTAGCTCGAAGGGCCAAATGGCCTCCTCCTGCACCTATTGTCTATTGTTTCCACTAGTGGGAGAGTCTAGGACCAGAGGTCACAGCCTCAGAATTAAAGGACATTCCCTTAGGAAGGAGATGAGGAGGAATTTCTTTATTCAGAGAGTGGTGAATCTGTGGAATTCGTTGCCACAGACGGCTGTGCTGTGGGCTTCCAGTTCTGTACAGGGCAATGACTGATGTACGGGTGTGGCTGACATTGGTTTTGTGAATGGGTGTTGCCTGTGTCCAGCTGTGCTGCACATTGACTGATCTGTGTAGTGCGTGGTTTGTGCTGGGCCGCTACTGATCCCACACCTCAACACGGCCGTTACTGGGACTCGAGTAAAACCACAAGCTGTTATTCTGCCTCTCCTTCACCTCAACATAACTCCAAACCATTCCCAGTGGACAGGGTGGAATTCTGTCCTCTCTTTGTTCCGACACCTTCCCTCCTCGGCCCACAGGGTATTTCTAAGGCAGAGATTGACTAGATTGATCAGTACGGGTGTCAGAGGCTATGGGGAGAGGGCAGGAGAATGGGATTCGGAGGGAGAGGTAGATCAGCGATGATTGAATGGCGCAGCAGACTAGGTGGGCCGAATGGCCTAATTCTGCTCCAAGAACTTATGAACGTATGATATTTTGACCGTTCAGAAGCCTGATAACAGAGGGGAAGAAGCTGTTCCTGAGTCTGGTGGTGCACGCTTTCAAGCTTCTGTACCTTCTGCCGGACGGGAGCGGGGAGAAGAAGGAATGACCGGGGTGGGACAGGGACAAGTCTTTGATGGTGTCGGCTGCTTTTCCCGAGGCAGCGTGAAGTGTAGATGGAGCCAATGGTGGTGGGGAGGGGGGGGGGGGGGGGTTGGGGGTGGAGAGAGCGGGGTGAGACAGGTCAAAGGCTCGATCAACCATGATCGAATGGCAGAATAGACTTGATGGGCCGAATGGCCTAATTCTGTTCTTAGAGCGTATCAGAAGGAAAGCACATTTGGTGTGGTCAACATGTGTAGGATGCTGGATACTGATTGGTGCTTCAACACTGATGTCAGGGAAAGTTTGAGTTGGCACTGTAAGTTCTCAACAATGGAAAACTCAACAGTAAAAGTGAAACCGTACAGCCTTCTGACACTTCCTCCTTCACCCTCAGAGTAGAGAGTGTAGACTCACCAAACCTCAAGGTCTCTGTAAGTAACAGGTCTGATACTAGTTGGTCCCTCTGTGTATAATCCTGCCCCTGCACATCCCCTTTACACTTTGCCCCTCTCATCAGTTCACCAAGTTCCCGCTTGGTTTCAAGACCTCAGGAACACAAGCAAATGAATGTTAAATGGAAATAGACAATAGACAATAGACAATAGGTGCAGGAGGAGGCCATTCGGCACTTCGAGCCTGCACCGCCATTCAATATGATCATGGCTGATCATCCAACTTAGTATCCTGTACCTGCCTTCTCTCCATACCCCCTGATCCCTTTAGCCACAAGGGCCACATCTAACTCCCTCTTAAATATAGCCAATGAACTGGCCTCAACTACCCTCTGTGGCAGAGAGTTCCAGAGATTCACCACTCAATATGATCATGGCTGATCATTCCCAATCAGTACCCCGTTCCTGCCTTCTCCCCATATCCCCTGACTCCGCTATCTTAAAGAGCCCTATCTAGCTCTCTCTTGAAAGCATCCAGAGAACCGGCCTCCACCGCCATCTGAGGCAGAAAATTCCACAAACTCACAACTCTCTGTGAGCAAAAGTGTTTCCTCGTCTCCATTCTAAATGGCTTACCCCTTATTCTTAAACTGTGGCCCCTGGTTCTGGACTCCCCCAACATCGGGAACATGTTTCCTGCCTCTAGTGTGTCCAAACCCTTAACAATCTTATATGTTTCAATGAGATCCCCTCTTATCCTTCTAAACTCCAGAGTGTACAAGCCCAGCTGCTCCATTCTCTCAGCATATGACAGTCCCGCCTTCCCGGGAATTAACCTTGTAAACCTACGCTGCACTCCCTCAATAGCAAGAATGTCCTTCCTCAAATTAGGGGACCAAAACTGCACACAATACTCCAGGTGTGGTCTCACTAGGGCTCTGTACAACTGCAGAAGGACCTCTTTGCTCCTTTATTCGATTCCTCTTGTTATAAAGTCCAACATGCCATTAGCTTTCTTCACTGCCTGCTGTACTTGCATGCTTACTTTCATCGACTGATGAACAAGGACCCCCAGATCCCGTTGTACTAACCTTTTTCCCAACGTGACGGCATTTAGATGCCAAAGTGGACAACCTCACATTTATCCGCATTAAACTTCATCTGCCATGCATCTGCCCACTCCCCCAACGTGTCCAAGTCACCCTGCATTCTCATAGGTGAAACGATAGGTAGAGCAGGAATATTGGTGAAGGTAAAACCAAGCACGGTACAGGCAAGGTACAACACGCAGGCATCTTGCTGAAGTGCCACAGCTGGAGGATGCCATGTTGCCTCGAGCACCTGAGGCCATCTTGCTCTAGACGGGCAGGCCAGATTACATGGTCATGTTGATGGAACGAGGCACAAATCCACAGTCTTCACCATCACTAGCAGTGGAACCATCAAGGGTGGCACGGTGGCGCAGCGGTAGAGTTGCTGCCTTACAGCGCTTAAAGCGGCAGGTTCAATCCTGACTACGGGCGCTGTCTGTACCGAGTTTGTACCTTCTGATCGTGACCTGCGTGGGTTTTCCCCGAGAACTTCGGTTTCCTCCCACACTCCAAAGACGTGCAGGTCTGTAGGTTAATGGGCTTGGTGTAAATGTCCACTGGTCGGTGCGGACTCAGTGGGCTGAAGGACATGTTTCCGTGCTATATGTCTAACCTAAACTAATACTAAACACTGTCTGACAATGTCACCAGTCTATCTTTTGGATAGGCACATGGATATGCAGGGAAATATGAAATATGCATCACGTGCAGGCAGATGAGAGATGGCCTTGGCATCATGTCGGGCACAGACATTGTGGGCCAAAGGGCCTGTTCCTGTGCTGTACTGTTCAATGTTCTCTGTCAAGCAATCATTTACTTTAGTGTAGTTTAGTTTATTGTCACGTGTACCGAGGTACAGTGTAAATTTCACTGGAAACCCATCTGGAACAAGTGCTGTAGATATATCAGTAAAACACACAGTGCTGGAGTAACTCAGCGGGTCAGGCAGCATCTGTGGAGAACATGGATAGGGGACGTTTCACAGAGTGCTGGAGTAACTCAGCGGGTCAGGCAGCATCTGTGGAGAACATGGATAGATGACGTTTCACAGAGTGCTGGAGTAACTCAGTGGGTCAGGCAGCATCTGTGGAGAACATGGATAGGGGACGTTTCACAGAGTGCTGGAGTAACTCAGCGGGTCAGGCAGCATCTGTGGAGAACATGGATAGGTGACGTTTCACAGAGTGCTGGAGTAACTCAGCGGGTCAGGCAGCATCTGTTGAGGACATGGATAGTGATGGGTGGATACAGGTGAGGGGGGGGGGGGGGGGGGTGAGTGACAGATGGGTGGAGTAAGTGACAAAGGCTGGACGTGAAATGGAGACAAAATGGAGTCAGATACGGAGAGAAGGGGAGGAGTGGAATGTAAAGCTGTAGGGAGGGATGTGGGTGGAAGGGGTCATAAGGTCATAAGTGTTAGGAGTAGAATTTGGACATTCGGCCCATCGAGTCTACTCTGTCATTCAATCATGGCTGATCTATCTCTCTCTCTCCGAGCCCCATTCTCCTGCCTTCTTCCCATAACCCCTGACTCATGTATGGGGTGGGGGGGGGGGGGGGGGGGGGGAGATTAACGGGATATCGGAGACTAGGGGATGGGAGATAAGTGAAGAGAGAAGGGGAAAGGAGCAGAGTAACTGGGGGGGTCATAAGCGATAGTAGTAGACATCGGCCATTCGGCCCATCAAGTCTACTCCACCATTCAATCATGCCTGATCTATCTCTCCCTCCTAACCCCATTCTCCTGCCCTCTCCCCATAAGCCCTAAGATCTGCACTGATCAAGAATCTGTCTTTCTTTACCTTAGAAATATCCATTGACTTGGGTTGAGGTGAGGGGTGTGGGGAGAGATGGGCCTCACAATGTTATGGGCCAAATGCAGGCAAATGGGACTATGGTAACTTGGACAGCATGGGCCACGATGGGCCGAATGGTTTGTTTCAGCTCTATGACACTCTGACAATGGATTGAAGCTGTGGCCTTCCTGTCTTGTACGGGGCAATGTGGCTGACATTGGTTTACGTGAATGGGTGTTGCCTGTGTCCAGCTGTGCTGCTCATTGACTGATCTGTGTAGTGCGTGGTTTGTGCTGGGCCTCTACTGATCCCACACCTCAACACGGCCATTACTGGGCCTCCAGTAAAACCACAAGCTGTTATTCTGCCTCTCCTTCACCTCAACGTAACTCCAAATCATTCCCAGTGGACAGGGTGGAATTCTGTCCTCTCTTTGTTCCGACACCTTCCCTCCGTGGCCCGTAGGGTGGTCGTTTTCATTTTGTTTAGTTTAGTTTAGAGATACAGCGCGGAAACAGGCCCTTCGGCCCAGTCGGCGCCAACCAGCGATCCCCGCACACTGGGGACAATTTGACATTTACACCAAGCCAATTAACCTACAAACAAACCCATGTCACCGTCCTGGAGCTCGGGAATGCTGGGATCTGCCGATGGAACATCGCGGATCTGCGGGTCTGTGGAGCGGCCAACTGCGGGCAGCGGCGCTGACTTTAACATCGGGAGCCTGGGATCTCTCGCCGAGATCACCAGTGGTGGAGCTCCGTCCAGCGCGGCCTTGTTGGCTTCGGAAGCCGCGGACTCCGGTGAGGGAAGCGGCCGTTCCAGGTGTCCCAGGCCGCTGAGAGGATTCTCCCGACGCCGGAGCACCATCACCCAGCGAGAACGGCCTGGAATATCGGGCCCCGTAGCGGTCCGTGACTGTGGAGGCCTCAATAGGCCCGACTATGGGTGGACATGGGATGGGGACTGGACACTGTGCCTTCCCTCACAGTGGCAACCATTGTGGGGGGATGTTTTTATGTTTTAATGTTATATTTCTTCTTTATGTTATGTTGTATGTTTATTAGTATTAGTGTGCTGCAAAGACATCTGAATTTACCCTAAAATTCATATTTTCATTAATTCATAAATTCAATAAAGTATTTATTATATATATTTCTTTTACATACCTGCACGTCTTTGGAGTGTGGGATGAAACCGGAGCACCCGGAGGAAACCCACGCAGGTCACGGGGAGAACGTGCAAACTCCGCACACACAGTCGGGATGGAACCCGGGTCCCTGGCGCTGTGAGGCAGCAGCTCTACCCGCTGCACCACCGTGCCATCAATTGTGATTCCCCCAGTAACCACCAAGCTCCTGATCTCATGAGTGGCTGCACCTCGACGGACAACCTGGGCTGGTGTTCCAAACACTCATGACCATGTACTGCTTGGGAAGGAAGAAGGGGTTGTCATTGTCACCAGGTTAATTCCCGGGATGGTGGATCTGTCATATGCTGAGAGAATGGAGCGGCTGGGTTTGTACACTCTGAAGTTTAGAAGGATGAGAGGGCATCTGATTGAAACATAAGATTATTAAGGGTTTGGACACGACCTCCCACGTACAAAACCATGCTGACTATCCCTAATCAGCCCTTGTATATCCAAATGCCTGTATATCCTATCCCTCAGAATACTCTCCAGTAATTTACCAACTACAGATGTTAGGCTCACCGGCCTGTTACATAGAAACATAGAAACATAGAAATTAGGTGCAGGAGTAGGCCATTCGGCCCTTCGAGCCTGCACCGCCATTCAATATGATCATGGCTGATCATCCAACTCCGTATCCCGTACCTGCCTTCTCTCCATACCCTCTGCTCCCTTTAGCCACAAGGGCCACATCTAACTCCCTCTTAAATATAGCCAATGAACTGGCCTGAACTACCCTCTGTGGCAGAGAGTTCCAGAGATTCACCACTCTCTGTGTGAAAAAAGTTCTTCTCATCAATGTTATAAAGGATTTCCCCCTTATCCACAGTTGCTGTACTGTTCTATGTTCTACATGTTATGCTGCTTTGGACCGATGTAAGGGAAGCTGGGATCAATGGAATCACCGACAGGGATGGACACCTCGATAGATAATAGACAATAGCCAATAGGTGCAGGAGTAGGCCATTCGGCCCGTCGAGCCAGCACCTCGAAGGGAACAGATTCCAAATTCCCAGATTCTCTGGGAATCCTGGAAAATTCATACAATGTGGTGGTGTCAACACTGGACATACCTCATCACAATGAGAGTGAATAACTAGGGTGGCACGGTGGTTGCTGCTATCCAGCGCCAGAGACCCGGGTTCCATCCTGACTGCGGGTGCTGTCTGTACGGAGTTTGCACGTTCTCCCCGTGACCTGCGTGGGTTTTCTCCGGGTGCTCCGGTTTCCTCCCACACTCCAAAGACGTGCAGGTTTGTAGGTTAATTGGCTTCTGTAACTTGTATATTATCCCTAGTGTGTGTAGGATTGTGTTAGCGTGCGGGGATCGCTGGTCGGTGTGGACTCGGTGGGCCAAAGTGCCTGTTTCCACGCTGTATCTCTAATTTCTAGAGTAGCCCCCAGTTGCCTTTGAAGCCTAACTGACACAGTGATACGTTTCATCTGAGGGAAGCTCAGCACCTCCCCACAGACCACAGAGAGCTGACGGCACCACACCTACTGGCTCCACAAATCAGCCACACCCCAACTTTCACCCCTGTTTACCCCGACAGGGATGGATGGTGGGAACGCGGTTCATTGGTGATGGGGCCGCGATGTATCTGTGAATTGGTGAGTGGCCGGCAAATGTGTCCGAATGCTATCGTAGAGATAGCTCATCACACCTCCGCTTCCTTGGAAGGTTGTGGAGACCTGGTATGTCATTGGGGTGGGAGATTGCAACCTTCACGTGGTCCGCCATGTTTCACCAAATGCAATCAACCCAGCGTGCACAATCAACTAAGATCAAATAGAACAAGTTGTCCTACAACTGTTTGGCTGTTAGCAAAAAGTGGCTGCTGGCAGACGCCATCTTAGACTTATACTCTCTCTCTCTCTCTCTCTCTAACTTCTACAGGTGCACAGTAGAGAGCATGCTGACCAGTTGCATCGTGGCTTGGTTCGGCAATTTGAGTGCCCTGGAGAGGAAGAGACTACAAAAAGTAGTAAACACTGCCCAGTCCATCATCGGCTCTGACCTTCCTTCCATCGAGGGGATTTATCGCAGTCGCTGCCTCAAAAAGGCTGGCAGTATCATCAAAGACCCACACCATCCTGGTCACACACTCATCTCCCTGCTACCTTCAGGTAGAAGGTACAGGAGCCTGAAGACTGTAACGTCCAGGTTCAGGAATAGCTACTTCCCCACAGCCATCAGGTTATTAAACCTGGCTCGGACAAAACTCTGAACATTAATAACCCATTATCTGTTATTTGCACTTTATCAGTTTATTTATTCATGTGTGTGTATATATTCATACAACGGTATATGGACACACTGATCTGTTCTGCAGTAAATGCCTACTATGTTCTGTTGTGCTGAAGCAAAGCAAGATTTTCATTGTCCTATCAGGGACACATGACAATAAACTCACTTGAATCTTGAACTTTAGGCTGTGCACATCAAACGCAAGAAGAAGATCGAATACTCTCTGGAACTTCCACGAGTAGTTGCTCTACTCTATAACCAAAAACCTGTGGCCTCCTTTTGCTCTGGTATTTTATTTCATTCACATGTTTAATCGATAATGTTTTATTAGTAATGTTTAATGTTTTATGTGTCTTTCCAAACTGTCACTGTATGTCATGTTGTCACTTGTGTGCGGAGCACCAAGGCAAATTCCTTGTATGTGAATACTTGGCCAATAAGCTTATGCATGAACTTATTAATTAATTCATTCAACTTCCACGGGTGGACGGTAGAAAGCTTATTGACTAGTCACCTTTTCTGTGGCAGGTTCCCATAACCCTTGATTTTTGGACCTGTCAAATATTTATATATCTCCATTTGTAATCAGTGGTTACAATCACACTGTTACTGCACATGCCTGTAGTTTCCTGTTGAACATCACCACATCATCACCCTGTGTTGCTGGTTGGCAACTAATACTATTGAGGAAGTTAGAGAGAGAAGGGGGCTTGACAACTACCAACCAACACCAGTCTCCACTGCCCACGTTGCACCAAGGTGTGTGGATAGTGGATCGGCCTCCACAGACATCTGATGTCCCACAAGTAGACAACCCTATGGAGAGGACAGGACAGTCATACTCGTTTCGAGTGGCCGCTGACAATGAAAAGATATCTGACATGTTCATCGGATTGGTGCCATGACAAAGCAAGACCATCAATTCCTCTACTTCCTTAGAATAGACATAGAAACATAGAAACATAGAAATTAGGTGCAGGAGTAGGCCATTTGGCCCTTCGAGCCTGCACCACCATTCAATATGATCATGGCTGATCATCCAACTCAGTATCCTGTAGCTGCCTTCTCTCCATACCCTCTGATCCCCTTTAGCCACAAGGGCCACATCTAACTCCCTCTTAAATATAGCCAATGAACTGGCCTCAACTACCCTCTGTGGCAGAGAGTTCCAGAGATTCACCACTCTCTGTGTGAAAAAAGTTCTTCTCATCTCGGTTTTAAGACAATAGACAATAGGTGCAGGAGGAGGCTATTCGGCCCTTCGACCCAGCACCGCCATTCAATGTGATCATGGCTGATCATCTCCAATCAGTACCCCGTTGCTGCCTCCTCCCCATATCCCCTGACTTTGCTATCTTTAAGAGCCCTATCTAGCTCTCTCTTGAAAGTATCCAGAGAACCGGCCTCCACCGCCCTTTGAGGCAGAGAATGTCCTTCCTCAAATTAGGCATTGAGGATATTCAGTATGTTGAGGAATACTCGAAGGAACTTCTACAGCTGTCTATAACGAGTTCAGTAACTCGAACACCCAGGAACGAAGGAGGTTTGGTGGTCAACTGTTCAGTCCATCATGGACACTGACCTCCCCACCATTGACGGGATCTACAGAGAGTAGTGGATACTGCCCAGTCCATCACAGTTACTGACTGCATGGCTGCAACCTTCCCTCCATTGATGAACTGTACACTGCAAGGGCCAGGAAGCGAGCGGGCAAAATCATCTCTGACCCCTCTCACCCTGGCCACAAACTTTGAATCACTTCCCTCTGGAAGGCGACTCCGGACTGTCAAAGCTGCCACAGCCAGAACAGTTTTTATCCACGAGTAGTAGCTCTACTCAACAGCCAAAAATCTGTAGCCTCCTTTTGATCTGGTATTTTATTTAATAGAAACATAGAAACATAGAAATTAGGTGCAGGAGTAGGCCATTCGGCCCTTCGAGCCTGCACCGCCATTCAATATGATCATGGCTGATCATCCAACTCAGTATCCCGTACCTGCCTTCTCTCCATACCCCCTGATCTCCTTAGCCACAAGGGCCACATCTAACTCCCTCTTAAATATAGCCAATGAACTGGCCTCAACTACCTTCTGCGGCACAGAATTCCAGCGATTCACCACTCTGTGTGAAAAATGTTTTCCTCATCTCGGTCCTAAAAGATTTCCCCCTTATCCTTAAACTGTGACCCCTTGTTCTGGACTTCCCCAACATCGGGAACAGTCTTCCTGCATCAAGCCTGTCCAACCCCTTAAGAATTTTGTAAGTTTCTATAAGATCCCCCCTCAATCTTCTAAATTCTAACGAATACAAGTCGAGTCTATCCAATCTTTCTTCATATGAAAGTCCTGACATCCCAGGAATCAGTCTGGTGAACCTTCTCTGTACTCCCTCTATGGCAAGAATGTCTTTCCTCAGATTAGGAGACCAAAACTGTACGCAATACTCCAGGTGTGGTCTCACCAAGACCCTGTACAACTGCAGTAGAACCTCCCTGCTCCTATACTCAAATACTTTTGCTATGAAAGCTAACATACCATTCGCTTTCTTCACTGCCTGCTGCACCTGCATGCCTACTTTTAATGACTGGTGTACCATGACACCCAGGTCTCGTTGCATCTCCCCCTTTGCTAATCGGCCACCATTCAGATAATAATCTACTTTCCAGTTTTTGCCACCAAAGTGGATAACCTCACATTTATCCACATTATTCTATCCACATTATCATGGCAGATCATTCCCAATCAATAACCCGTGCCTGCCTCTCCCCATATCCCTTGACTCCACTAGCCCCTAGAGCTCTATCTCTCTTAAATCCATCCAGTGATTTGGCCTCCACTGCCCTCTGTGGCAGGGAATTCCATAAATTCACAACTCTCTGGGTGAAAAAGTTTTTTCTCACCTCAGTCTTAAATGGCCTCCCCTTTCTTCTAAGACTGTGGCCCCTGGTTCTGGACTCGCCCAACATTGGGAACATTTTTCTTGCATCTAGCTTGTCCAGTCGTTTTATAATTTTATATGTTTCTATAAGATCTGAATTGATTAAATAATTTTTGGATACAAATTTTAAAAAAAAATGGGATCTACAGGAGGCGCTGCCTCAAAAAGGCAGCCAGCATCATCAGAGACCCACACCACCCTGGCCACGCTCTCATCTCGCTGCTACCATCGGGAAGAAGGTACAGGAGCCTGAAAACCGTGACCTCCAGGTTCAAGAACAGCTTCTTCCCAGCAACCATCAGGCTCTTGAACACTGCACAACACTGACCTCAGCAACTGTGATCTTCTGTGGACTAGTCCTTCTGCAGTTGTACAGGGCCCTAGTGAGACCACACCTGGAGTATTGTGTGCAGTTTTGGTTCCCCAATTTGAGGAAGGACATTCTTGCTATTGAGGGAGTGCAGCGTAGGTTTACAAGGTTAATTCCCGGGATGGCGGGACTGTCATATGCTGAGAGAATGGAGCAGCTGAGCTTGTACACTCTGGAGTTTAGAAGGATGAGACGGATCCATAGTGAAACATATAAGATTGTTAAGGGTTTGGACACGCTAGAGGCAGGAAACATGTTCCCGATGTTGGGGGAGTCCAGAACCAGGGGCCACAGTTTAAGAATAAGGGGTAAGCCATTTAGAACGGAGACGAGGAAACACTTTTTCTCACAGAGAATGGTGAGTCTGTGGAATTCTCTGCCTCAGAGGGCGGTGGAGGCCGGTTCTCTGGAAACTTTCAAGAGAGAGCTAGATAGGGCTCTTAAAGATAGCGGAGTCAGGGGATATGGGGAGAAGGCAGGAACGGGGTACTGATTGGGGATGATCAGCCATGATCACATTGAATGGCGGTGCTGGCTCGAAGGGCCGAATGGCCTACTCCTGCACCTATTGTATATCCACAGTGTACAGATACATGATAAAGGGATTAACGTTTAGTGCAAGGTTAAGTCCAGTAAAGTCCGATTAAGGAGAGTCTGCGTTCACGTTAATATTTAAAAAAAAACGAAATCTCTACACTAAAGCTGTTAACTGAAAATAATGACATATATTTTCATGACATGATATTTTAAGAGACAAATCCACACTGATTTTCCTTGCGTGGGATACATTCCTTACTGGTCTTGCAGCCTCTAATAAGCGCATTTTACCAGCATTCTTCGCCACAAAAATGTCTCTGCATGTTTTCAACATAACTAATGATCTGATACCCACATGTAACAGGCTCATTACCAACTCTCAGGGGGTGACTCCCATCTGTAAGCACTTACGTTGGACTTTGCGGCTCAGCAGCCCAAATCGTTGCTATTGGTATTGGAACAAGTCCAGCTTCCACAAAAGGTAGGTACACACTAGTTCATCAGAGCACCATTCAGTCATCTACAATTTTAACACATAGTCCTTGCTTTCTCCTTCCTTCCCCTCCCAATAGACAATAGGTGCAGGAATAGGCCATTCGGCCCTTCGAGCCAGCACCGCCATTCAATGTGATCATGGCTGATCATCACCAATCAGTACCCCGTTCCTGCCTTCTCCCCATATCCCCTGACTCCGCTATCTTTAAGAGCCCTATCTAGTTCTCTCTTGAAAGTATCCAGAGAACCGGCCTCCACTGCCCTCTGAGGCAGAGAATTCCACAGACTCACCACTCTCTGTGTGAAAAAGTGTTTCCTCGTCTCCGTTCTAAATGGCTTACTCCTTATTCTTAAACTGTGGCCTCTGGTTCTGGACTCCCCCCACCATCGGGAACATGTTTCCTGCCTCTAGCATGTCCAAGCCCTTAACAATCGTATATCCCCTTCCCAGCTCTCCCACAGCCCACTGTCTCTGCCTCTTCCTTTCTTCTTCCCGCCCCCCACCCCCACGTCATGTCTGAAGAAAGATCTCAACCCAAAACGTCGCCTATTCCTTCGCTCCATAGATGCTGCCTCACCCGTTGAGTTTCTCCAGCATTTATATCTACCTTTGATTTTTCCAGCTTCTGCGATTCCTTCTGAAACATTCAGCTGTCTGATAACAGAGGGGAACAAACTGTCCCTGAGTGGTGTGGAGTATGTTTTGTAGCATCTGCATCTTCAGCCCCACAGGAGAGGGGAGAGGAGGGAATGTCCGGGCTGGGAAAGGTCCATGCTTTCCCAATGTGAAGTGTGGATGGAGTCAAAGACACAAAAAAGCTGCAGTAACTCAGCGGGACAGGCAGCATCTCTGGAGAGAAGGAATAGGTGATGTTTCGGGACGTGACCCTTCTTCAGACTGGTTAGGTGTTTAGGGAAACAAGGGATTTAGATGATGATGATACAGAGAGATAAAGAACTATGAATGAAAGATTTGCAAACAAAGTAACGATGATAATGGAAAGAGGTCATTGTTCGCTGTTTGTTGGGTGAAAGTTAGAAGCTGGTGCAACTTGGGTGGGGGGGAGGGATAGAGAGAGAGAGAGGGGAATGCCGGGGCTACCCGAAGTTAGATAAATCAATATTCATACCACTGGGCTGTAAGCTGCCCAAGTGAAATATGAGATGCTGTTCCTCCAATTTGCGTTCAGCCTCACTCTGACAATGGACGAGACCGAGGACAGAGAGGTCACTGTGGGAATGGGAAGGAGAATTAAATCGTCCAGCAACCGGGAGATCAGGTTGGTTCAGGTGGGCTGAGCGAAGGTGTTCAGCGAAACGATCGCCCAGTCTGGGTTTGGTCTCACCCACCGATGTCCACATCTTGAGCAACGGATACAGTAGATGAGGTTGGAGGAGGTGCAAGGGAACCTCTGCCTAACCTGAAAGGACTGTCGGGGTCCCAGGACAGAGTCGAGGGAGGAGGAATAGGGACAGGTGTTGCATCTTGTGATGTTGCAGGGGAAGGTACCTGGGGAGGGGGTGGTTTGGGTGGGAAGGGATGAGTTGACCAGGGAGTTGCGGAGGGAACTGTCTCTGCAGAAGCCGGAAAGGGGTGGAGATGGGAAAATGTTATTAGTGGTGGGATCCCGTCATTAGTGGAACATAGATACATAGACGATAGGTGCAGGAGGAGGCCATTCGGCCCTGTGAGCCAGCACCGCACCGCCATTCAATGTGATCATGGCTGATCATCCACAATAAGTATCCCATTCCTGCCTTCTCCCAATACCCCTTGATTCTGTTAGCCCTAAGAGCTCTATCTAACTCTCTTTTGAAAGCATTCAGTGAATCGGCCTCCACCGCCTTCTGAGGCAGACAATTCCACAAATTCAAAACTCTCTGTGTGAAAATGTTTTTCCTCATCTCAGTTCTGAATGGCTTACCCCTTATTCTTAAACTGTGGCCCCTGGTTCTGGATTCCCCCAACATCGGGAACATGTTTCCTGCATCTATCTTGACCAATCCCTTAATAATTTGATATGTTTCTATAAGATTCCCTCTCATCCCTCTAAACTCCAGAGTGTACAGGCCCAGCTGCTCCATTCTCTCAGCATATGACAGTCCCGCCATCACGGGAATTAACCTTGTAAACCTACGCTGCACTCCCTCAATAGCAAGAATGTCCTTGGAAAAATGGAAAAAGTCCAGCTTCCACAAAAGGCAGGTACACACTAGTTCATCAGAGCACCATTCAGTCATCTAGCAACTTCACATAGTCCTTGCTTTCTCCTTCCTTCCCCTCCCAATAGACAATAGGTGCAGGAGGAGGCCATTTGGCCCATCGAGCCTGCACCACCATTCAATGTGATCATGGCTGATTATCCCCAATCAGTACCCCATTCCTGCCTTCTCCCCATATCCCCTGACTCCGCTATCTTTAAGAGCCCTATCTAGCTCTCTCTTGAAAGTATCCAGAGAACCGGCCTCCACTACAAACTCTGCACTCGGACGAGAATGGTTCCTGGTTGGACGCTGACACCGTGACGTGCTCCCACGACTCAGGACTCACCTCAAGGAGGAAGCCAACTCCTGCTTCAGTGAGTGGCACCGATTGGCCTGATGGTTCAGGATCAATGGTCAAATGGATCAGATGGGTCAAGGGTCAAATGGCTCAAGGGTCAGATGGGTCATGGGTAAAATGGGTCTAGGGTCAGATGGATCAAGCAAAGATCTTATAGCAGAGCAAGATGGGTTACTCTCATGCAAACAGGCGGATTCATGGGTGATAATAGGACTCATTTTAGCGATCTGGCCCCGCCATCTTGTTCCGCCATCTTGCTTCCGGCCAAAGATCGGATCTTTGTTTCCGCAGCGGGGAGAGGGAGAGGGAGTGTGTGGGGCCCCGGGGAGAGGGGGTGTGGGGCCGGGGGGAGGGGGGGTGGGGGCCCGTGGAGAGGGAGTGTGGGGCCCGGGGAGAGGGAGTGTGTGTGGGGCCCGGGGAGAGGGGGTGTGGGTGGGGGCAGGCAAGGGAGTGCGGGGAGAGGATAAGGCCTAGTGTGTGTGAAGTTGCGGGGAGGTTTACAATGTTTCTTATTTAATGTCCCTTGTCTAGTCTGAAATTGTTCAATATTAGATCAGAAGAAATATAATTGTGTGTGTTATATGATTCTATACATTTATATCACATTCATGTATGTGTGTTTATAAACATTTTATTCTTTAACAAGAATTAACAGAATTATGAACTAACATAATGATGAATCTAACCCTATATCACACACAAAAACTGTTCCCCCTCAATGTCAATCACCCTGCGAGTCGGGTCGGGTCGGGTCGGGTCGGTTCTGGTTACTACAAAATCAACTCAAACACTGCTTGTGAGCCATTTAAAAAGAAATGATTTAAAATATATTAAAAAAAATAATTACCAGAGTCAAATTTTATTCTTGACAAGAAGTATGAACTGACAGAATTATGAATCTAACCCTATAGCACACACACAAACTGTTCACTGATTACACTGCGAGTCGGGTCGGGTCGGGTCGGGTCAGGTAGGCTCCGGTTACTAAAATGGGCGGGGAAAAATGCCCAGCATCCCCTCCGTAGCGTACTACACGTCAGCCCATTGTATTTAGCAGGAGTAGCCTATCTTGCTCCGCTATAAGATCTTTGGGATCAAGGGTCAGATAGGTCAAGGGTCAAATGGATCAAGGGTCAGATGGGCCAAGGGTCAGATGGATCACGGGTCAGATGGGTCAAGGGTCAGATGGGTCAAGGGTCAAGAGGATTACATAGATGTGATTACCAGCGCTGGAGTAATGAAATTGTTCTTTGCTCGTGCTGTACACTCTCACTGACGCAATTACACACAGAAAGATAATTAGATAAATACACATAATCCGTAATAGGAGATAATGACAACAGTTCCAAACTGAAGTTGGTCGTGCAACCACAGACACCGTCCATAGAAACATAGAAATTAGGTGCAGGAGTAGGCCATTCGGCCCTTCGAGCCAGCACCGCCATTCAATGTGATCATGGCTGATCATACCCAATCAGTACCCCGTTCCTGCCTTCTCCCCACATCCCCTGACTCCGCTATCTTTAAGAGCCCTATCCAGCTCTCTCTTGAAAGTATCCAGAGAACCGGCCTCCACCGCCCTCTGAGGCAGAGAATTCCACAGACTCACAACTCTCTGTGAGAAAAAGTGTTTCCTCGTCTCCGTTCTAAATGGCTTACTCCTTATTCTTAAATGCCAGTCACTGTCCCAGGCCAACAGGCTGACCACCCGAGACTGCAACCACACACCCGGCGAGTGCCATCATTCACACGCCCAACATCAGGCGCTGAAACCCTCTGCATTGAACTCTTAACTCGGTCAGGCCACTCGACCATCCTACAACCAGAGAGCAGACCTTAACAGCGTTCATTCCTGACGCTACCAGTTCTCCCTGGGTGGGTATAAAAGATCTTGTAGAACTACATTGAACAGGAGGGTTATCTGTTATCTCAATCTACATTTACTGCTCCGAACGGCAGATAATCAGATCGTTGTAACGTGCAGTTTGAGTCGTCTTGCTGTGAGAATTGGCTGCTGTCAGTCTCACCATCATTTCCTAGATGACAAAACTATCCTGCACTCTGAAAGGCACCTCTCATCAGAGAGCAGTGCTGAACTACTATCTACCTCATTGGTGACGCTCGGACTATCCTTGATCAGACTTTACTGGCTTTACCTTGCACTAAACATTATTCCCCTATCATGTATCTGTCTATACACTGTAAATGTACGATTGTTTTGTCTTTCCGCTGACTGGTTAGCACGCAACAAAAGCTTTTCACTGTACCTCGGTACACGTGACAATAAACTCAACTGAACTGTCCCAGATGAAGATTATTCAAGGATGAAGTCAAGGATTCAAGGATGCCCTCAACGTTTTCTCAAAGAAGATGTACAGCATCATGAGCGTTTTCTGGGAAACTATGGTCCGTGGCAGCTCAAAATAAGATGGCATCGTTAAAGACTTGTCCCTGTCACACCCCGGTCATTCCTTCTTCTCCCCGCTCCTGTCCGGCAGAAGGTACAGAAGCTTGAAAGCGCGCACCACCAGACTCAGGAACAGCTTCTTCCCCTCTGTTATCAGGCTTCTGAACGGCCCTTCCATAAGCTAGGGTACTGTCCGATTCACCTCTACCCCATTGTGGACATTGGACTTTGTCTGTGGAACTGATGCTCTACAATGCTGAGAACTATATTCTGCACTCTGTATCTTCCCCTTTGCTCTACCTGTTGGACTGGAGTTTGACTTGATTGTGCAGCAGTATCTATGGTATTATTTGATCTGTTTGGATAGCATGCAAAACACTGTTAGGATAGCATGCAAAACTCTGCGCCTGCCAGCAGCACTGCAGAAAATCATCAAATATAGTTGTTAACCTCTCTCTCGGCTATGATATCCTTTACAGTGCACGATGTTTACAGATTGTGCCGTGCTGCAGCAAGTGACAAATTAATTATTGTATCTGGGACATATGACAATAAAACACTCTTGACTCTAGAAAACAGATCAGACAATACCATGGATAAGTTTTTCCATTGAACCTCGGCACATGTGACGATAATAACCCTGAACTGGAACATGAGGTCATGTGTCAGGAGCGCATGAGGCCAGCACCACACCTGGAGTATTGTGTGCAGTTTTGGTCCCCTAATTTGAGGAAGTACATTCTTGCTATTGAGGGAGTGCAGCGTAGGTTTACAAGGTTAATTCCCGTGATGGCGGGACTGTCATATGCTGAGAGAATGGAGCGGCTGGGCTTGTACACTCTGGAGTCTAGAAGGATGAGAGGCGATCTTATTGAAACATATAAGATTATTAAGAGGTACACAAAAAAGCTGGAGAAACTCAGCGGGTGCAACAGCATCTATGGAGCGAAGGAAATAGGCAACGTTTCGGGACGAAACCCTTCTTCAGCCCTCGGAGGGCGGTGGAGGCCGGTTCTCTGGATGCTTTCAAGAGAGAGCTAGACAGAGCTCTTAAAGATAGCGGAGTCTGGGGATATGGGAGAAGGCAGGAACGGGGTAATGATTGGGGATGATCAGCCATGATCACGTTGAATGGCGGTACTGGATTGAAGGGCCGAATGGCCTACTCCTGCACCTGCTGTCTATTGTTAGCTGAGGGAAGCTCGTTACCTCAGCATCCATCGGTGACCCACCCATCTATCTAGCTCCCATCCCATCTGTGGGAGACTCTACCTCACACATTGGTGTAGGGCATTGAGGTGATAAGGGAAAGGATTTAATAGGGAGCTGAGGGACAACATTTATAAACAAAGGGTGGTGGGTGTGTGGAATGAGCTGCCGGAGGAGGTAGTTGAGGCAGGTACTATCATAATGCTTCAGAAACATTTAGACAGGTACATGGATAGGACAGATTTAGAGGGATATGGGCCAAATGCAGGCAGTGTAGTGTAGATGGGACATGTTGGTTGCTGTGGGCAAGTTGGGCTGTTTCCGTGCGGTGTGATTCTATGACTTCATAAATGCAAAAAAACCCTTGACATTATAATCTAGAAGCAAAGTGAAGGATGACCTGATGCCAAGAGTGATCCAATATGAAAATAGTTTTTCAAAATAGCAGGAAGGGCAAAGCATTCTGTGATCGCAGCAGAGAGTTGAACAGAGTTGTTGCTGTGGAAATAGTCGACATTTTCTGCACAGGCACAGAGTGCTGGAGTAACTCAGCGGGACCGGCAGCATCTCTGGAGAGAAGCAATGGGTGACGTTTCAGGTCAAGACCTTTCTCTCGGACTGAAGAAGGGTCTCGACACGAAACGTCACCCATTCCTTCTCTCCAGAGATGCTGCCTGTCCCGCTGCGTTGCTCCTGCATTTTGTGTCTACCTTCGAAGTAATGAGCATGATGTATTGTTGGGCCGAGGCGAGAGCTGTAACTAACGCTGCAGGGAAATCCTGTTTCTAAATGTGTCCGCGTGCTGTCTTGCACTGAGTCCGTCTCCTTCGTGAAGCTTCAGAATGAAGCTAGTTCAAAGTTCAAAGTTCAAAGTAACTTTATTGTCAATTCAATTATGCAACAGTAGTTACACATAGGATTGAAATTACGTTTCCCCATACTCCAAATGTGCAGTAATATTAAAAACACAGACAGACAACATACCAATAAAAATAGACAATAGACATTACATTATTTAAAATATTAAAATATTCACAGTGTGCCAAAATGTAGCAAAAACTCTGAGGTATTTTAAACAGGGTGCAACAATGAAAGGTGCAATATAGAAAAAGTGCAAATTTCGTACTGGAGACATTGAGCCAAAGTTATTTTCACAGTTTGTTGTCTTTGTTTGGGTACTGTTCATGGAATTTTCTTAAGTGTGTTGAGTGGTCTGATGGCCTGAGGGAAAAAGCTGTTTTTGAATCTGGTGGTTTTGCTCCGCATGCTGCGGTAGCGTTTACCGGAAGGTAGTAGGGTGAACAGTTTGTGTGCTGGGTGAGTGGTGTCTTTGATAATATTGCTTGCTCTCTTGCGACAGCGAGATGGGTCTAGGTCCTGGATTGCTGGTTGGGGTGATCTGGTGATCTTCTCCGCTGTCCTCACCACTCTCTGTAGGGCCTTCTGGTCAGCAGCAGAGCAACTGCCATACCAGACTGAGAGACTGCTGGTAAGAATGCTCTCAATGGCACCCCTGTAAAGTTATTGACGTGATGTGTTATTAATTGTACCTGACGATTCGTGTCGAAGCAAGAATGTTTGAAACTGCTCCACTCAGTGATTGTGGACATGATTCCATTCCCAAAGCAACCTCCTGCTGTTGCTGCCCACAACTGAAGTCAGGAATTTGCCAGATTATTAGATTATTCTCGGCCCAACACTGGACAAAAATAACGTTCTGATTCTAAAAGCTGGAAAACAGGCAGTGTGTGTGTGTATGTATGTGTACGTGTGTGTGTGTACGTATATGTACGTGTGTGTACGTGTGTGTATGTGTGTGTACGCATGTGTACTTGTGTGTGTACGTGTGTACATGTGTGTACTTGTGTGTGTACGTGTGTACATGTGTGTGTGTACTTGTGTGTACTGTGCATTTGCATGTGTGCGAGTGTGTACATGTGTGTATGCTGTGCATTTCGTGTGCGTGTGTGTGCGTACGCATGTATGTACGTGTACATAAGTACGCCGTATTATTACTGCTGTCACCGCTGTGTGCTTTATGGACGGGGCTGCGTGGCTGCCGAGCAGAGTGGGGTCTCCCGTTGGGTGAGCCGGGGGTCTCCCATAGGGTGAGCCGCCAGCATGGGCTCTCCTGTGCGAGCATCAGCAGCCATGCACAGTGTGAGCACACAGCGGGTGCAGAGGTGGACTAACACTAGTCCAGGACAGTGGGCAGAGGGCCCATCAGTACCGAGCGGTCACAGCAGTGGGGCCCAGACACACTCCAGCGCTCAGCTCTGCACACTCACACAGCAGGCAGTGGGGCCCAGACACACTCCAGCGCTCAGCTCTGCACACTCACACAGCAGTGGGGCCCAGACACACTCCAGCGCTCAGCTCTGCACACTCACACAGCAGGCAGGGGGCCCAGACACACTCCAGCGCTCAGCTCCGCACACTCACACAGCAGTGGGGCCCAGACACACTCCGGCGCTCAGCTCCGCACACTCACACAGCAGTGGGGCCCAGACACACTCCAACGCTCAGCTCCGCACACTCACACAGCAGGCAGGGGGCCCAGACACACTCCAGCGCTCAGCTCTGCACACTCACACAGCAGGCAGGGGGCCCAGACACACTCCAGCGCTCAGCTCTGCACACTCACACAGCAGGCAGGGGGCCCAGACACACTCCAGCGCTCAGCTCTGCACACTCACACAGCAGGCAGGGGGCCAGTCAGCCTGTGCATCAGTGCTGGCCCACGCTCTCACCCCAGGGCAGTGAGCTGTCAGCCCACCCCTCAACCTCCTGTACTCCAGGGAAATTCCCACACCTCCAGATTCAGGGACAGTTTCTTCCCGGCTGTTATCAGGCAACTGAACCATCCTACCAGAACCAGAGAGCGGTACTGAACTACTATCTACCTCATTAGTGACCCTCGGACTATCTTTGATCGGGCTTTGCTGGCTTTACCTTGCACTAAACGTTATTCCCTTATCCTGCATCTGTACACTGTGGACGGCTCGATTGTAATCGCGTATTGTCTTTCTGCTGACTGGTTAGCACGCAACAGAAGCTTTTCACTGTACCTCGGTACACGTGACAATAAACTAAACTAAAAGTGCCCAGCCCCTGCTTGTAACTCGATTGGTACATGGATAGGAAAGGGTTAAGAGGGACATGGGCCAAATGAGCCCTCTTGGCCAGCAAGGGCTGGTTGGGCTGAAGGGCCTGTTTCCGTGCTGTGTGACTCTGACTCTGTTTACAGTACCTGTTTATCTGGGAGCCTTCCATCTCGTGAGCATTGCAGCTCTGCACCTTCCCCTGTGACACTTCAGCTGGGACATGCAAAGCAATGTAAATGTATGCGCGTCAGGAAGGGCCAACTCCCTGCTGTACTGGTCTACGCTCTACATTCTAACACACTGGGTTGGGGAAAGGTTGCTCCTGGCTGAACCAGCTTTATCTCAGCTATCTCCACCCGCCATCTTCCCCAGGCTCCGTGCAGGCTCTCAGCCCAGTACTTCCTTAAGGGGTTGGACAGGCTAGATGCAGGAAGATTGTTCCCGATGTTGGGGAAGTCCAGGACAAGGGGTCACAGCTTAAGGATAAGGGGGAAATCCTTTAAAACCGAGTTGAGAAGAACTTTTTTCACACAGAGAGTGGTGAATCTCTGGAATTCTCTACCACAGAGGGTAGTTGAGGCCAGTTCATTGGCTATATTTAAGAGGGAGTTAGATGTGGCCGTTGTGGCTATATTTGGAAGAGGTACAGGAGAAACATAGAAATTAGGTGCAGGTGGCCATTTGGCCCTTGAGCCTGCACCGCTTCAATATGGGCTGATCATCCAACTCAGAGGTACCTGCCTTGGAGAGAAGGCCAGGTACAGGATACTGAGTTAGATGATCAGCCATGATCATATTGAATGGGGGTGCAGGCTCGAAGGGCCGAATGGCCTACTCCTGCACCTAATTTCTATGTTTCTATGTTTCCACCATTCTGCTCTCTCCAGATTCAAGACCAGTTTGACAGCTGTTTTCAGGCATCACAGTGGTGCAACGGGTAGAGTTGCTGCCTCACAGCGCCAGAGACCCGGGTTCCATCCTGACTACGGGTGCTGTCTGTACGGAGTTTGCACGATCCCCCCGTGACCTGTGTGGGTTTTCTCCGGGTGCTCTGGTTTTCTCTAAAGACGTGCAGGTTGCTAGGCTTCAGTAAAAATTGCTGGCATACAGGGATCGCTGGTAGGTGCGGACTCGGTGGGCCGAAGGGCCTGTTTCCACGCTGTATCTCTAAACTAAACTGAATCACCCTGTCACCAATTAACCTCTTCATCTACCTCACTGAAGCCCCTCACACTATCTTTAATCAGACTTTACTGGGCTTGATCTTGTACTAAGTGTTATTGCCTTTATCCAGTATCTGTACACTGTGGACGGCTCGATTGTAATCACATCAGTCCACCAGTTCACACCACAAACCTGCACGTCTTTGGAGAGTGGGAGGAAACCTGAGCCCCACGTGGTCACAGGGAGAACGTGCAAACTCCACACAGTCAGCACCCGAGGTCAGGATCGAACCTGGGTATCTGGCGCTGTGAGGCAGCAGATGACCACCTAAACTGTACAGGAGTGTAATAGATCCTCATCAGGAATAGCACGCAGAGAGTCGCCTCCACGTTCCACTGCCATCTTACAACATCCAACTCTCTGAAAAGTCCCACCCTGTCCCAAGGAGATGTGCGGTTCCTTATTTCCTCACGTAAGGCCCGGTGACCTGTAGCTCAGCCACAAGGTCCCGGGTTTAATCACGCCATGTGCTGCAGTCTGCCAGGAGTTTGCTTGCTCTACTCGAGAGTGGGGTACGTTTTCCTGGGTTGCTTTCTCCCCACGTCTCAAAGATAGGCATGCCGGTATATGAAACTGTTTTAGATTAGTTTAGAGATACAGCGCGTAGACAGGCCCTTCAGCCCACTGAGTCTGTGTACCTTATTTTTACATTAAAAGGGGCTTCTTAAGAACCCTGTATATAAAGTTTTCTATAGCGAGTAGCTCATTTTGGGCTCTTTATATCCCGCAGTATTTTTCTGGGCATTTGAGGGCACAAATCCAGCGCAATGTGAACGTTCTAAACCAGCGCGTTCACAGGAACCCACTAGAAAGCTGATTTAAAATGGACTTTAATTTACAGCAATTGAACACTAAATTCCTTCCATTTGGCCTATAAATTAATGTAAATGAGATTTTAAAATCATGTTTTATTGTGAATTATTTATGAATATTATTTGGACACTTAGGCTATTTAAAAACGTTAATCATTTATTAAGAAATGGATAGATGTTTAGATCTAGTAATTGAAGTTTGAAATTTGCTACACTTGGGTAACTAACTAATTATATGCTTTAATTTCAGGTCATCCAAGTTAGATTATTTTATATTTGTTTCAGAATGGTTCAATCTATGATAACTGAAAATTTCATTCAGTTCTCTTAATTTTTAAGAAGGTTATGGGCTTTTGACTGTCCATGATCACAGCTTTTTTGTTATGTCCATAGAAAATCAATAGGGAACAAGATGCTAATTTCCGAGTATGAAAATGGCCATAACTTTTGAAATACTTGAGATATGAGAGTGAATTAGGTGTCAAATTAAACTTATTTTTATGCTTTATCTGATGGGATAAATTGCAGACTTGATTTTTTAAATCTCAAAATTATGTAACATTGATACAATCTATACATCATTGGTGTGCGGGTGGGAACTTGAGCATCTGGAGAAAACCCACGCAGGTCACGGGGAGAAGGTACAATCTCCATACAGACAGCACCCGTAGTCAGGATGGAACCCGGGTCTCTGGCGCTGTGAGGCAGCAGCTCTACTGCTGCGCCACCGTGTACATTACCCCTGGAGAGGAGGTAGGAAGATAGTGTGGGGTCGGGAGGGGGCATCGGAGGATGGGCTGTTAGGCTTCTGAGAAACCTCAGGTTATACACAATAGGTGCAGGAGTAGGCCATTCGGCCCTTCGAGCCAGCACCTCCATTCAATGTGATCATGGCTGATCATCCCCAATCAGTACCCCGTTCCTGCCTTCTCCCCATATCCCCTGACTGCGCAATCTTTAAGAGCCCTATCTTGCTCTCTCTTGAAAGTATCCAGAGAACTGGCCTCCACCGCCCTCTGAGGCAGAGAATTCCACACTCGCCACTCTCTGTGAGAAAAAGTGTTTCCTTGTCTCCGTTCTAAATGGCTTACCCCTTATTCTTAAACTGTGGCCCCTGGTTCTGGACTCCCCCAACATCAGGAACATGTTTCCTGCCTCTAGCGTGTCCAAACCTCAATAATCTTATATGTTTCAATAAGATATCCTCTCATCCTTCTAAACTCCAGAGTGTACAAGCCCAGCCGCTCCATTCTCTCAGCATATGACAGTCCCGCCATCCCGGGAATTAATCTTGTAAACCTACGCTGCACTCCCTCAATAGCAAGAATGTCCTTCCTCAAGTTAGGGGACCAAAACTGCACACAATACTCCAGGTGTGGTCTCACTAGGGCCCTGTAGAACTGCAGAAACAATCTTATATGTTTCAATAAGATATCCTCTCATCCTTCTAAACTCCAGAGTGTACAAGCCCAGCTGCTCCATTCTCTCAGCATATGACAGTCCCGCCATCCCGGGAATTAACATTGACTTATTGTCACGAGTACCGAGCTACAGTGAAAAGCTTTGTTTTACACGCTATCCAAACAGATCAGACAGTACTATACATAAATACATTCAAGTCAAACTCAAGTACATGTACAGCAAAGGGGAAGATATAGTTCTCAGCGTTGTAGCGCATCAGTTCCACAGACTGGTCACAGGGAAATAATGTGAGTAATGGATTCTAATGTGAGCTAGCATGGACGTGATGGGCCGAGTATCCTCCTCTGTGCTAAGAAGATGAAACAGGGTAACACAGGGTTGCTTTCAGTGCTGCAGAGAGTTAGCCCACAACACCAAGCCCAGAGGAAAGGCAGGAGCTGCAGCTGCAATGCCTGGTCAACATCAGCATGCTGCTGGCCATTTCACCACTGGCTTCTTCAGTAAAGTCAGCTCTGTCAGTTGCATCGTGTAACCGCAGAGAAAATTAAAGGGCTGAGACCCTGGAGTTGAGAGGCTTCAGAATTAAACCATCAAATGGAATCTGACAATCTAAGCCATCTCCACAGCCCAAAAAATACGCTTCAAATACACATTAGCTGAACACTTAGCCACATCAACTTTGCCACAGTTTCTGGTGCTATTTTTGCTGACGCATTGAAGTGCCACATGAAGGATCGTGTGTACAGCAGGAGCTTGTGAGATTGGCTGCAGATGACAGTGAATGTGTTGGGGAGGGGTGCTGTACTGATTGGGAGCGTCTGTGTTCACCAGCCTGGTCTGTCTGTACATTCCCTCCACACGTGGCTGCTGAGTTCCACTGGTTCCACAAACTCCACTGGTATAGTCATACAGCATGGAAACAGGCCCTTCAGCTCAACACGCCAATGCTATCAGAGCCAGTCCCATTTGCCTGCATTTGGCCCATATCCCTCTAAACCTTCCCATCATGTTGAAGTATCTGTTTAACTATTGTAATTGTACCCACTCTACCACTTGTTTAAGAACGAACTGCAGATGCTGGAAAAATCAAAGGTAGACCAAAATGCTGGAGAAACTCAGCGGGTGAGGCAGCATCTATGGAGCGAAGGAATGGGTGACGTTTCGGGTCAAGACCCTTCTTAAGACTGATGTGGGGAAGCCCCCCCCACCCCACCCCACATCAGTCTGAAGAAGGGTCTCGACCCGAAACGTCACCAAATGGCCTACTCCTGCACCTATTGTCTATTCCTCCATATCCATGTGTCGTCTAAAAGCCACGAATGTAGCTGCTTCAGCCACCATCCCCGGCAGTGCGTTCCAGGCACCCACCACCCTCTGTGTGAAGCACTTGCCCCCGCACAGCTCCATTGCCCCCCTCACCTGAAAGCCGTGCCCTCTGGTCAATGGTTCTAAAGATGCTGCTGTATACTGAATACTCTGTAACCTCACTAAGTGCCACATCTCCCATGTGAGGATCAGAGTCCATCGGCCATTTCTCTGCCTAGTTGATTGACACTGAATGTCCTGCCTGTAGCAGCCATTTAGCTCAACTCAGTCTGTTAGAACTGTAAGCAGTTACCTTTACATTTTACCTGCCTGTAAGTATATGGGTGGGATTTATTACATAGTCAGAGGCCTTTGTGGCTGGGACTCTCATGCAGACACAATATCTTTTAGTTTTAGTATTGGAGGAAGCATGGGGGGGAAGGCACAGCTTTTGACCATGCACCAGTTTGACCATGCACCAGTTTGACCATGCACCAGTTTGACCATGCACCAGTTTGACCATGCACCAGTTTGACCATGCACCGGTTTGACCATGCACCATTTTCACCATGCACCAGTTTGACCATGCACCAGTTTGACCATGCACCAGTATGACCATGCACGTGACCATGCACCAGTTTGACCATGCACCAGTTTGACCATGCACCAGTTTGACCATGCACGTGTTTGACCATGCACCAGTTTGACCATGCACCAGTTTGACCATGCACCAGTTTGACCATGCACGAGTTTGACCATGCACCAGTTTGACAATGCACCAGTTTGGCCATGCACCAGTTCGACCATGCACCAGTTTGACCATGCACCAGTTTGACCATGGACGAGTTTGACCATGCACCAGTATGACCATGCACCAGTTTGTCCATGAACCAGTTTGACCATGCACCAATTCGAGCACGCACTTGACCATGCACCAGTTTGACCATGCACCAGTTTGACCGTGCACCAGTGTGCCCATTGCACCAGTTTGACCATGCACCAGTTTGACCATGCACCAGTTTGACCATGCACCAGTTTGACCATGCACCAGTTTGACCATGCACCGGTTTGACCATGCACCATTTTGACCATGCACCAGTTTGACCATGCACCAGTTTGACCATGCACCAGTTTGACCATGCACCAGTTTGACCATGCACCATTTTCACCATGCACCAGTTTGACCATGCACCAGTTTGGCCATGCACCAGTTCGACCATGCACCAGTTTGACCATGCACCAGTTTGACCATGCACCATTTGACCATGCACCAGTATGACCATGCACCAGTATGACCATGCACCAGTTTGACCATGCACCAGTTTGACCATGCACCAGTTTGACCATGCACCAGTTTGACCATGCACCAGTTTGACCATGCACCAGTTTGACCATGCACCAGTTTGACCATGCACCAGTTTGACCATGCACCAGTTTGACCATGCACCAGTTTGACCATGCACCAGTTTGACCATGCACCAGTTTGACCATGCACCAGTTTGACCATGCACCAGTTTGACCATGCACCAGTTTGACCATGCACCAGTTTGACCATGCACCAGTTTGACCATGCACCAGTTTGACAATGCACCAGTTTGACCATGCACCAGTTTGACCATGCACCAGTATGACCATGCACCAGTTTGACCATGCACCAGTATGACCATGCACCAGTTTGACCATGCACCAGTATGACCATGCACCAGTTTGACCATGCACCAGTATGACCATGCACCAGTTTGACCATGCACCAGTATGACCATGCACCAGTATGACCATGCACGTGACCATGCACGTGACCATGCACCAGTTTGACCATGCACTAGTTTGACCATGCACGTGACATTGCACGAGTTCGACCATTCACCAGTTTGACCATACACGTGACCATGCACCAGTTTGACCATGCACCAGTTTGACCATGCACCAGTTTGACCATGCACCAGTTTGACCATGCACGTGACCGTGCACCAGTGCACTAGTTTGACCATGCACGTGACCATGCACCAGTTTGACCATGCACCAGTTTGACCATGCACCAGTTTGACCATGCACGTGACCATGCACCAGTTTGACCATGCACCAGTTTGACCATGCACGTGACCATGCACCAGTTTGACCATGCACCAGTTTGACCATGCACCAGTTTGACCATGCACCAGTTTGACCATCCATTGAATTTGACTACGAGTAGCATCAGTGTGAAAAAGATACATCTTCTAGATGAGCTGGGACACATCCTCAGTGATGTCACCTGGGGGCATCGGGTGTTTCGGGTCTCACAACATCAGACACCTTCGCCCAGGCGACCCAGCCGGGGTTGATCAGGCCCCGACTTGCGTCCCAGCAGCAACCGCCCACAGATCAGCCATCTTAGTAACCACTCTGCAGGGGTTGGGAGACTCTAGTGTGTGGAGGGACTGGGCTCTGTGGGGTGAGCCCTGGCCGGGCTCCTCCTGCATCTCACCAGGTTCAAGGCCTGTACATGCGCTGCACCTCTTTCTCCTTCTCCGAGCATTTCATTCTCACCTGATGTATTCAAAATGTACTTAAACAAGAAGAGGTTTGGATGAATATCTTACTGTTTTTACTAGGACAGTAAAGAGACTATTAATTAAGAGACTGTTTTGCAGATTTATCTTCGGACGGCATTGAATGTATCGTGGAGAGCTCGCATGCGTAACAAAGCTACCTCCTTACCTCTGTCTTCAATCATAGTGGCTAGAGGAATCAATTCAATGAACGATAGAACAATGTGCCACTACACTGCTTATTCATGCGTCTATCTGCCTGATAACCATTGCTATGCCACTTGCCGCCATCACCTCCCCTAGCGGTACATTCAAGGCATCTGCTAAACTTCACCAATGCAACGTAAATCTTCTTTAAATGTCCACATCTCACCATTGGAGCGTTCTGGACTCTCCAAATCCTCCACATGGGGCGAGAAACAGCAGAGGCCCCAGCACCGGTCACTGCACAACTTCACTGGTCACAGCCCTCCGGCCTGAAGATTGTCCATCCACCACAAGCCTCTGTCTTCGATCAGTAAGCCAGTTCTAAATCCAAATGACCACGTCTGTTAATTCCATGCATCTTAAGCTCATGGATCAGCCCACCATGGTGGACTTCAGCAAATGCCTTACTAAATTCCATGTAGACAACATAAACCACCCAACCCTCATCAATCATCCTCGTTACATCCTCAAAACACTCGATCAAGTCCGTAAGACAAGACCTGCCGCTTACTAACTGTTCTTGACTTAATTGTTCGATCATCCCTCAACAATAACGTTTGGCTTTAGTTTCTTGTTAGGTAACTTTCTGGGTAACTTTTTAAGGGGTAACTTTATCCACACAAAGGGTGGTGGGTGTATGTAACAAGCTGCCAGAAGAGGTGGTTGAAGCAGGGACTATCCCAACATTTAAGAAACAGTTAGACTGATACATGGATAGGACAGGTTTGGAGGTATGGACCAATAGCAGGCAGTGTAGCTGGGACATGTTGGTGGGTGTGGGCAAGTGGGCCGAAGGGCCTGTTTTCACACTGTATCACTCTATGACTACATTATACCTCCACCATGCATGAATGCTTCAAAATCAAGTGGTCGAGTTTTATTGCCATATACTCAAGCATAGAAAATAGGTGCAGGAATAGGCCATTCGCCCCTTCGAGCCAGCACTGCCATTCAATATGATTATGGCTGTCTATCAAAAATCAATATCTCTTTCCTGTTTTTCCTCACATCCCTTGATTTTGTTAGCACCAAGAGCTAAATGTAACATCTCTCTTGAAAACATCCAGTGAATTGGCCTCCACTGCCTTCTGTGGCAGAGAATTCCACAGATTCAATGCACAAACTAAATGAGGAGTTGAAGAAGACTTTATCAAAATGATGGTAGGGCGTTGAGTGACAAAGCATTCTTTGTGGCAAACTTCTGCCTCCGAATCAAAGTCTGATCAAACTTCCAGTTGTTCACTAGTCTGGTTAACCTACAGCGGGGACACCACATGTTACAGATGCTGCAATCCAGAGCAAGATCAGATGTCCTTAATACGCCACCTTGTGGATACGAAGTATCTGCAGATGCTGGTTTAAACCGTAGACACAAAATGCTGGAGTAACTCAGTGGGACAGGCAGCATCTCTGGAGAGAAGGAATGGGTGACATTTCGGGTGGACACCCTTCTTCAGACAAGGATCTTGACCCAAAACGTCATCCATTCCTTCTCTCCAGAGATGCTGCCTGTCCCGCTGAGCTACTCCAGATTTTTTTATGTCTACCTTGTGGATAATATTTGACTTGCAGGATTATTCACAACTCTTTAAACCTTTTCTCTTACACCTTGTGGCTTTTCATCTCCGGCCATGGTCCAAACATCTACCTATCAAACCCCCCTCCTCACCTCTGCCAGCATATTACCTGCCCTGAACACAAGATGCTGGAGGAATGCTGAGTGAATGGAGCGGCTGGGCTTGTACACTCTGGAATTTAGAAGGATGAGAGGATATCTTATTGAAACATATAAGATTATTAAGTGGTTTGGACACGCTAGAAGCAGGAAACATGTTCCCGATGTTGGGGGAGTCCAGAACCAGCGGTCACACCCAGTTTAAGAATAAGGAGTAAGCCATTTAGAACGGAGACGAGGAAACACTTTTTCTCACAGAGAGTGGTGAGTCTGTGGAATTCTCTGCCTCAGAGGGCGGTGGAGGCCGGTTCTCTGGATGCTTTCAAGAAAGAGCTAGATAGGGCTCTTAAAGATAGTGGAGTCAGGGGATATGGGGAGAAGGCAGGAACAGGGTACTGATTGGGGATGATCAGCCATGATCACATTGAATGGCGGTGCTGGCTCGAAGGGCCGAATGGCCTACTCCTGCATCTATTGTCTATTGTCTAACTCAGCGGGACAGGTAGCAAATCTGGAGAGAAGGAATGGGTGTAATTTCAGGTCGAGACCCTTCTTGAGTGAGAGTCAGGGGAGAGGGAGACATAGAGATAAGGAAGGGCAAGGTGTGAGAACCAGACATCAAGGGATGAGGATCAATCAGAATGTAGAATCGATCATTCTTCACTTGAACCATACCGAAAATAGGTGGAAAATCTCCGCAGGGCCCATGTTTTACTCAGTCTTGCTGTAACAATAACTAGAGTCAAGATGACCCAAGCACAGAGAAGACACACACAAACCAACCTCCCTTCCATTGACTCCATCTACACCTCACGCTGCCTCGGCAAGGCCAGCAGCATCATCAAGGACCAGTCACACCCCTGGCCACTCCATCAGGCAAAAGGTACAGAAGTGTGAAAACGCACACCTCCACATTCAGGGACAGTTTCTTCCCAGCTGTTATCAGGCAACTGAACCATCCCATCACAACCAGAGAGCAGTGCTGATCTACTATCTACCTCACTGGTGACCCTCGGACTATCCTTGATCGGACTTTGCTGGCTTTATCCAGCACTAAACGTTATTCCCTTGTCATGTATCTGTTCACTGTGAGTGGCTCGATTGTAATCATGTATTGTCTTTCCACTGACTGGATAGCACGCAACAAAAGCTTTTCGCTGTACCTCGGTACACGTGACAATAAACTAAAGCGCAACAGGATGTAATGTGGGGTGCTGTTCTTATAGTGGGTCCTGTTACGATGCCTGTTGGCCACTGATTGCTGCATAGACTGTGTGCACTGTTATGTTAACTATTTTCACCTGTGTGTCATTATCTTTTGTGTTACCTATTGAGTTCCATATTTAAGTGCTGATATTTGACTGTCTTTGTTCAGGCTTGGATTATTCCCCATGCTGAGCCTTTTACTCTTGTTGTTCAGGATTCTAGTCAAAGGGTTTTTGGGTTTAACTGCCACCTGTGTCTTTTCTGTACTCATCTCTCTAGTTCAAGTGCCTGCCGCCATTGCCTACTGTAGCAGCTTGTCCATACAACCACCAGCCTGTGTGTGGGGAAATCAATTGAGACAACATCAGCCCAGCAGTGCTCCATCATTGTGCAGCAGAACTGGCCCCTGTGTTCACCAACATCTTCAATTCCTCCCTCTGCCAATGTTCAGTGGCCCAGTGCTTCAAACAATCCACCATCATTCCTGTGCCCAAGTCTAACACATCATCCTGCCTCAATGACTATTGCCCTTACATCTGTGGCCATGAAGTCATTTGAGCGCATTATTCTCGCCCACCTCAAAATCAGCACTTCCACCAACATGGACCCACATCAATTTGCATATAGAGCCAACAGGTCAGTAGAAGACACAATCAACCTGGCCATCCATCACACCCTGCAACACCTGGAAACCGCCAACATGTATGCCCGCATCTTGTTCATGGACTTCAGTTCTGCATTCAACTCCATCAACCCGGTCAAACTCTTCCATACATTAACGGACATGAACATCGACCCCTGCATCTGTCACTGGATCTATAACTTCCTTTGGAACAGACAACAGAGGGTGAAGATACACAACACCACATCTCACCCTCTGCATCTCAGTACAGGAGCTCCTCAGGGCTGCGTCTTGTCACCCTGGTTATTCTCACTCTACACAAATCAACTCACATAGAAACATAGAAATTAGGTGCAGGAGTAGGCCATTCGGCCCTTCGAGCCTGTACCGCCATTCAATATGATCATGGCTGATCATCCAACTCAGTATCCCGTACCTGCATTCTCTCCATACCCTCTGATCCCCTTATCCACAAGGGCCACATCTAACTCCCTCTTAAATATAGCCAATGAACTGGCCTCAACTACCCTCTGTGGCAGAGAGTTTCAGAGATTCACCACTCTCTGTGTGAAAAAAGTTCTTCTCATCTTGGTTTTAAAGGATTTCCCCCTTATCCTTAAGCTGTGACCCCTTGTCCTGGACTTCCCCAACATCGGGAGCTATCTACCTGCATCTAGCCTGTCCAACCCCTTAAGAATTTTGTAAGTTTCTATAAGATCCCCTCTCAATCTCCTAAATTCTAGAGAGTATAAACCAAGTCTATCCAGTCTTTCTTCATAAGACAGTCCTGACATCCCAGGAATCAGTCTGGTGAACCGTCTCTGCACTCCCTCTATGGCAATAATGTCCTTCCTCAGATTTGGAGACCAAAACTGTACGCAATACTCCAGGTGTGGTCTCACCAAGACCTTGTACAACTGCAGTAGAACCTCCCTGCTCCTATACTCAAATCCTTTTGCAATGAAAGCTAACACACCATTCGCTTTCTTCACTGCCCAGTATAGTTCAGTTAAATATATATAAATACGCAGATGACACAACCATCATAGGTCTCATCTCGAACAATAATGAATCAGAATACCGCACTCAAACACACAAAGCAGTCACTTGGTGCACAGATAATAACCTCCTACTCAACACATCAAAAACACACAAACTTATCATTGATCTCAGACGTAAGGCACAACGCAAGACCCCCCTACTCATCTCAGGCGAACCCATATCCACCGCTGACTCATTCAAATTTCTTGGCACTCATATAAGCAATAACCTCAAATGGAAAATCAATTCAGATCACATTTATAAAAAAGCCAACCAAAGACTTTGCTTTCTCCGCCAGCTCAAGAAGTTCAGAGTGAGGAAACATCTCCTAATCCGATTTTACACAGCCATCATCCAAAGCATGCTCACTTCATCAATAACAGTCTGGTACAGCAGTTTAGACACTCACTCCCGTAATAAACTACAGCGCATTGTTAACAATGCATCCAAAATCACCAGCACTCCCCTCCCATCAATAGAATCACTTAAGCTCAAACGGTCCGTGTCAATGGTGAAGAAAATCATTTCTGATCCCTCCCACCCAGCTCACCACATCCTCCACCTGCTGCCCTCAGGGAGGCGCTACAACTCACTGCCCGCCAAAACATCACCATTCAAAAACAGTTTCTATCCACATGCAATTCGAACTCTGAACACTCTATGACAACATCACATAGCCACCTCGTGCATGTACTGTATACTGTATGTTGTTGTGTTTTATGTTATGTTTGACGGGAATCAGCCTATTGTGTAACATCCTGTACTGAACCTGAATTCCACCAGCTTGACTGTGTGGTCATTAAATAATCTGAATCTGAATCTGAATCTGAATGTCATGTTTAATGTGGAGGCTTTGTCTAATTCCACAACATTCAGGGGGGGACCTCATTGAAACATACAGAATAATGAAAGGCTTGGATAGAGTGGATGTTGTGAGGATGCTTCCATTAGTGGGAGAAACTAGGATTAGAGGCCACAGCCTCAGCATTAAAGGACATTCTTTTAGATAATAGACAATAGCTGCAGTAGGCCATTTGGCCCTTCGAGCCAGCACCACCATTCAATGTGATCATGGCTGATCATCCCCAATCAGTACCCCGTTCCTGCCTTCTCCCCATATCCCCTGACTCCGCTATTTTTAAGAGCCCAATCTAGCTCTCTCTTGAGAGCATCCAGGGAACCTGCCTCCACCGCCCTCTGAGGTAGAGAATTCCCCAGACTCACCACTCTCTGTGAGAAAAAGTGTTTCCTCATCTCCGTTCTAAATGGCTTACTCCTTATTCTTTTAGGAAGGAGATGAGGAGAAATTTCTTTAGTCAGAGGGTGGTGAATCTGTGGAAGTCTTTCCCACAGATGGCTGCAGAGGCCAAGTCGGTGGATATTTTTAAGGTAGGGATTGATAGATTTTTGATCAGTACTGGTGTCGGAGTTTATGGGGAGAAGGCAGGAGAATGGGGTTAGGAGGGAGATATAGATCAGCCATGATTGAATGGCAGAGTAGACTTGATGGGCCGAATGGCCTAATTCTACTCCTTTTTCTTATGACATAACATTAACTCAAGACTCAGAATACCAATGGTACAGATCTAGATTTCTCTGGAACCATGTGGCAAAGATTACAAGAGAAGCCAGGATGGACTGTCTGTCCACAGGTTCTTGTTTTACGAGCAGAGTTAGGCCAAATTTAGGCCCATCGGGCCTACCTCGCCATTCAATCATGGCTGATCTATCTTTCAAAGCTGATCTGACTTCCATTCTTCTGTCCTCCCCATAACCCTTGACATCTTTACTACAGGGCAAAGGTGAACAGCCGGAAGTGGTAGTGCATGTCGGCACAAACGATGTCGGAAAGAAGGGGATGAATATTCTGCAGCGTGACTTTAGAGAGCTCGGAAAAATGCTGAAAAGCAGGACCTCCAGGGTTGTTATCTCCGGTTTGCTTCCAGTTCCCCGTGCTGGCGAGAGCAGGAACAGGGAGATACGGGACCTGAACGTGTGGCTGAGGAACTGGTGCACGGGGCAGGGATTTAGATTCTTAGATCACTGGGATCTGTTTTGGGGTAAGGGGGAACTGTACAAAAGGGACGGATTGCATCTTAACAGGTGTGGGACCAGCATTCTGGCAGGCAGGTTTGCCACTGCTACACGGGTGGTTTTAAACTGAATAAGGGGGGTGGGGTGTCGAATGGGATAGTTGAGGATGGAGTTAAAGGGAAAGGGTTTCTTAAATGTGTGAGCGTAGAGACAGAGGGGTGTAAAATGAGGGTAGAAGCAATAGGTAGCAAGGTGAAAAGTAGAAGTGGCAGGCAGACAAATCCAGGGCAAAAATCAATAAGGGCCACTTTTCAACATCATTGTATAAGGGGTAAGAGTGTTGTAAAAACAAGCCTGAAGGCTTTGTGTCTCAATGCAAGGAGTATTCGTAATAAGGTGGATGAGTTGAATGGGCAGATAGCTATTAATGACTATGATATAGTTGGGATCACGGGGACATGGCTCCAGGGTGACCAAGGCTGGGAACTGAACATCCAGGGATATTCAATATTCAGGAGGGATAGAGAGAAAGGAAAAGGAGGTGGGGTAGCGTTGCTGGTTAGAGAGGAGATTAACGCAATGGAAAGGAAGGACATTAGCTTGGAGGATGTGGAATCGATATGGGTAGAGCTGCGAAACACTAAGGGGCAGAAAACGCTAGTGGGAGTTGTGTACAGGCCACCTAACAGTAGTAGTGGATGCATGGATGAACTACAACAATTGTTCATCCCAGTTTGGCAAAAGAATAAATCAGGGAAGGGAGTGCATCCATGGATAACTCAGGGAAATCAGGGATAGTATCAAAACAAAAGATGAAGCATACACATTAGCCAGAAAAAGTAGCCTCCCAGAGGACTGGGAGAAATTCAGCAGAGGAGGACAAAGGGCTTAATTAGGAAAGGGAAAATAGATTATGAAAGAAAACTGGCAGGGAACATAAAAACTGACTGCAAACGTTTTTATAGATATGTGAAGAGAAAAAGATTAGTTAAAACAAATGTAGGTCCCTTGCAGTCAGAAACAGGTGAATTGATCATGGGAAACAAGGACACGGCAGACCAATTGAATAACTACTTTGGTTCTGTCTTCACTAAGGAAGACATAAATAATCTGCCGGAAATAGCAGGGGACCGGGGGTCAAATGAGATGGAGGAACTGAGTGAAATCCAGGTTAGCCGGGAAGTGGTGTTAGGTAAATTGAATGGATTAAAGGCCGATAAATCCCCAGGGCCAGATAGGCTGCATCCCAGAGTACTTAAGAAGTAGCCGCAGAAATAGTGGATGCATTAGTGATCATTTTTCAAAACTCTTTAGATTCTGGAGTAGTTCCTGAGGATTGGAGGGTAGCTAATGTAACCCCACTTTTTAAAAAGGGAGGGAGAGAGAAAACGGGGAATTACAGACCAGTCAGTCTAACATCGGTAGTGGGGAAACTGCTAGAATCTGTTATTAAAGATGGGATAGCAGCACATTTGGAAAGTGGTGAAATCATTGGACAAAGTCAGCATGGATTTATGAAAGGTAAATCATGTCTGACGAATCTTATAGAATTTTTCGAGGATGTAACTAGTAGAGTGGATAAGGGAGAACCAGTGGATGTGTTATATCTGGTCTTTCAGAAGGCTTTCGACAAGGTCCCACATAAGAGATTAGTATACAAACCTAAAGCACACGGTATTGGGGGTTCAGTATTGATGTGGATAGAGAACTGGCTGGCAGACAGGAAGCAAAGAGTAGGAGTAAACGGGTCCTTTTCACAATGGCAGGCAGTGACTAGTGGGATACCGCAAGGCTCAGTTCTGGGACCCCAGGTATTTAGAATAGAATAGAATATTTATTACATGTCATTTGAACCTCAGTGAGGCTCAAACGAAACTTAGTTTCCACAGCCATACAGACAGAGACAATTCCTACAAGACACACACACAATTCAATTCACACAAACATCCATCACAGTGAATCTCCTCCTTACTGTGATGGAAGGCAAAGTCTTTCTCTCCCCTGCACCATTTTTCTCCCGATGTTGAAGCCCCCGGCGGGCGCTGGAATGTCCTGCGGCCATTGAAGCCGCGCCGGGCGATGTACGGCCCCGCTCCAGGTTGTTCCAACCCCGCGACACGGGCTGGAGAAGTCGCGTTGCGGGAGCTCCGGAAAGCGGTCTCTCACCCGGACCCGCGAGCTCCCGATATCACAGTCCACCGGACCTGCGGCTGCAGCTGGAGCTACCGAACTCCGGGGTCGAGCCGCAGCAGCGAGCCACCACCGCTCCCCACGCTCCGAGGCCGGCCAGCCCCACGATGGTAAGTCCACAGCTCCGCAGGCTCCGGGACTGGAGCCCCCAGGTCGTTCCAGCTGGAGGCCGCTCCACGGTACTAGGCCCCAACGACAACGGAGACCCGACAGGAAAAAGGTCGGGTTTCCCGTGCAGGGAAGAGATTTTTTTAAGTTTGGACGAGGGAATTGAATGCAACATCTCCAAGTTTGCGGATGACACGAAGCTGGGGGGCAGTGTTAGCTGTGAAGAGGATGCTAGGAGGCTGAAAGGTGACTTGGATAGGCTGGGTGAGTGGGCAAATGCATGGCAGATGCAGTATAATGTGGATAAATGTGAGGTTATCCACTTTGGTGGCAAAAACAGGAAAGTAGACTATCTGAATGGTGGCCGATTGGGAAAAGGGGAGATGCAACGAGACCTGGGTGTCATGGTACACCAGTCATTGAAAGTAGGCATGCAGATGCAGCAGGCAGTGAAGAAAGCGAATGGTATGTTAGCATTCATAGCAAAAGGATTTGAGTATAGGAGCAGGGAGGTTCTACTGCAGTACAGGGTCTTGGTAAGACCACTCCTGGAGTATTGCGTACAGTTTTGGTCTCCTAATCTGAGGAAAGACATTCTTGCCATAGAGGGAGTACAGAGAAGGTTCACCCAGACTGATTCCTGGGATGTCAGGACTTTCATATGAAGAAAGACTGGATAGACTCGGCTTGTACACGCTAGAATTTAGAAGATTGAGGGGGGATCTTATAGAAACTTACAAAATTCTTAAGGGGTTGGACAGGCTAGATGCAGCAAGATTGTTGGGGAAGTCCAGAACAAGGGGGAAATCTTTTAGGACCGAGATGAGAAAAACCTTTTTCACACAGAGAGTGGTGAATCTGTGGAATTCTCTGCCACAGAAGGTAGTTGAGGCCAGTTCAGGTGGTCGGTGGGGGCGCTGCAATGGCGGCAGCCCTGTCAGCAGCGCGTTCGTTTTTTCAACTTTTTAATTTTTTTAGTATGTTTCAAAGTATGTTTTTAATTTTTTTTTTGTGTGGGGGGTGGTGTGGGGGTGAGGGGGAAACCGTATCGGCCACCTCCTCCATAGAGAGGCGACTCTTTCCATGTCGCCTCCCCGTGGCCTAACAGCAAGTATCGGCGCGGCCTTTCCCGGAGACGCGCCCGGGGCTTCAGCAGTGGGCTCAGCGTGGACTCTCGGCGTGTAGTGGGCGAGCCGTCGCTGGGGCTCGCTGGAGGGGAGCGCTCTGTTTCGCTGGCCCGTGGCAGACGGCAGCCTGAAGCCGCGGTCTGCAGAGTTCCAGCTGGTGCGGCGTCTACAGCCCGGGATCCCTCGTGGGGGACCCGGGGGAAGAAGAAGCCATCACTGTCGGCCCGCGGCCAACTTCTACCGCGGGGCTGGCATGGACTTACCATCACCCCTGGAGGGGAGCTTCGACCACCGGCCCTGCGGTCTGCGTTGTTTCTGGCTGCGGCGCGGCGGGAACTTTAAATCTTCGACCGCCAGACTGCGGCCTACACCAGCCTGAAGCCGCGGTCTCCGGTGGTGAATAGCCGACTCTGGACTTACCTGGACTTGTACCTTGTCCTTTTACCATCTAGACGCCCGCAGCAACGGCTGCGGTGGGTTGAGATCCCGACCACGGGGAAAAATGGAGGAGGGCTATCCAAATTGTGTGCCTTCCACCACAGTGATGAATGCTGTGGTGGATGCTTGTGTTACATTTTTATTGTGTTTTAGTGTGTGCTCTTTATCATTGTACCGCTGCTGACATATTCATTTCACTTGCACTTTATGTGCAATGTGACAAATAAACCGTATTGTATTGTATTGGCTATATTTAAGAGGGAATTAGATGTGGCCCTTGTGGCTAAAGGGATCAGGGGGTATGGAGAGAAGTCAGGTACAGGATACGGAGTTGGATGATCAGCCATGGTCATATTGAATGGCGGTGCAGGCTCGAAGGGCCGAATGGCCTACTCCTGCACCTATTTTCTATGTTTCTAAGCAAGAACCTGTCAAACTCCACTTTAAAAATACCCAATGAATTAGGTAGTCTATAGTAATGAATTCCACAGATTCACCACTCTCTGACTGAAGAAATTCCTTATATCCTTTCAAAAGGCACATCCTTTTATGCTGAGGTTGTACTCTCAGGTCCTAGACTCTCCCACTAGTGGAAACATCCTCTCCACCTATCCATGTTCTCCACAGATGCTGCCTGACCCGCTGAGTTACTCCAGCACTCTGTGAAACGTCACCTATCCATGTTCTCCAGTAACTCAGTGGGCCAGGCAACATCTCTGGAGAAAAGGTGACATTCCGGGTCAGAACTCTTCTTCGGAATGAGAGAGGCGGTGGGCGAGAAAAGACAAGAGCTGAGGCCCAGCTGTGGCGTTTGGTGTTGAGCAAGAACAAATCAGGACCAAAGATCTTATTGCGAAGATCTGGTGGAGTCCATAATGATTCAAGATTAAAGAGAGTTTATTGTCATGTGTCCCAGATAGGACAATGAATTTCTCGCTTTGCCATTGTTGGCTGGTAAAGATGTGCTAACGAGAGGGAAAGAAGGATGTGGACAGTGGAAGGAGTACGGCTAGGGTTGGGGTGGATAGAGGGAATGCAGGGGTGACTGGCGCCACCAAAGATTATAGAGCAGAGCAAGATGCGCCACTCTGCGAAGAAAGCGTAGTATGACATGGGTATGACATGACGCCATTTTATTGAGCTGCAATTTACAATATATTAATAAAATTTACAATAATATTAACTAAATATGTGAAGTGATCGATGCTATATAAAACACTGTTCCTTACAACACTGATTAGATAGATAGCCTTTTATTATCATTCAGAAATCTGAACGAAATTGCAGCAGTCAACATATAATACAATACAATAGTAATAGTATTACAACGAAGATGATAGAGTGGATCAATCTTTGGAATGGATTACACCAAAGATACCAGAGGAGCATTGCCCGCCCGCTGCCTCGGGTGCGCCGGTCGCCTTCATCTGCTATCGGGGGAACCGTGAATCAGTCCTGGATCAACTCAGGAGCGGAGGAAACGTCCTCTTCTCCCAAAGATACTAGAGGAGCCTCTACTATCTTTGCTTTTCCCTGCGACCTGATATAAGAGCAGATTGTATAACTGTGGAGTCCGTCCCCGCTACCAAAGATGTTGCGTTTGGCATCAACAAATGGCGGCCGTGACGTTCCGTTATGTACTACACGTCAGTCCATTGGATTTCGGAGGAGTGGTCTATATTGCTCTGCTCTATAATCTTTGGGCGCCACTACACAGCAACCTCCCCTTTATTTCCTCCTTGTTTGATTGTAAAGAAACAACATTTGGTTCAATTGTTTGATTGAACGCCTGCACCTATTGTCTATTCCTTTGATACCGTACTTGGCCTTCTGAGTTGTTCTACATTTTTCTCCAGTGTTCCTGTCCACGTTACGTTTGCCCAGCAGGTCATTCCTGTAAGATGAATGGAATGTTTTGTGTGTTTAAGAGTTTGTTCATATTGACCAGGAGATAATAAGAAAATGTAGACCAGAAATCTTATCTTCATCCCCGCTCCTCCAAACATCCAGCAGCAAATGAATAAAGGCATGGGAAAGCTACTTATGGTTAAAGATGTTTATTGGAGTATTGCACAGTAGCATTTATCACCGTACGTGTTGTGAAACACGTTCATTTCAGTCACACAAAATAATAAAAGCACTTTGCATTTTGCAAACAAAACAAACCGCATTATCAAACTATTTTGCTGGAAAACAGAATTTGTCCAGTCTGGAGGAGGGTCCCGAGCGAGAATGTCGCCTGTCCGGCCCATCCACAGATGCTGCCTGACTGACCCACCCACCCGCTGAGTTCCTCCAGCACTCTGTGCTTTGCTGTGTAACTGAATTTCAAAGCCTAGCCGGACTTGATTCTGGCAGTCTCTTTCTTATATTAACTAACCCGTACACTATTTCTCTCACCTCTCAGTAACTGTGACATGGCTGTGCTTAAAAACCTCTTTGCTGGGCTTGGAGAGTCCCGGTAATTGTTTGTCAAAGTCATTCGCCCAATGCAGAATGATTAAATAACTTAAATAGTTAAAGTCTGTCAAAACTTAAAAATACCTTCAAAATAACTCATCTCAAGTCAATATTTAAAAGGTGCCACACATAGCAGCTGCAACTCTTACATTAGTGGCCAAGCCCACAACCTGGGCCTAGTCCCGCTGTCAGGTAGCAGGATGTATAAGCAGGTAACACACCTGCCATCCAAGGTAACACACCTGCACGCCCCAGGTAACTCACCTGCACGCCCCAGGTAACACACCTGCACTCCCCAGGTTACTCACCTGCACGCCCCAGGTAACTAACGATCATCAGTGTGCTTCAGTGTGCTTCAAATACAAAATGATCTTGCCAATGAATACTGTCATTCTTCTGACATGGAGAACTCATTCTTAAAACAACTCCAGAAGCAGCTCTAATTCTTGTTCTGAACTCTTAAAATAGGACAGCAGCTCACCGACACACACACACACAATTCCTGGAATGGCAGCATTGAAATGCAAGGATTGTGCTTTGTTCCTCCTAAAGCAACACAAGTCATCGCCCGTACCAGGAACTAGAACATTTGCAAATCAAACCAGACCTTGTGTCATTGCCTGGATCAGGCACTCTGCAGTGATTGGATCAATCAATGGCAGGACTTTGCAAACTAGCCAAGTGGCAATTTGCAGATCCAAGTAATATCCCCAAAACACTGGAAAACTCGGAGACAAAGAGTTGTCTAGTAAAGTGGGAAAAGCAGATATTGGTTTAAGAAACAAAATGCTGGAGTAACTCAGCGGGACAGGCAGCATCTCTGGAGAGAAGGAATGAGTGATGTTTTGGGTCCAGACTCGGGTCAAGCCACGGTCTCCAGCAGGAAAGTGCCAATTTGGGACCTCCGAGCCGCGGAGTGTGTTTGACCGTCACGACGTTGGAGGTTTGATCATCCCGACCAGAGGGCCTGTACATCGGGCCGTCTGTAGCGGCGACTACGGAGGGTTTATGGTCCCGACCACGGGTGAACAAAGGAGGAGGACTGACTGAACTTTGTTGCCTTCCACCACAGTGAAGAATGCTGTGGTGGATGTTTGTGTTAAATTCTATTGTGTATTGTGTGTTCTTTTTAAGTGTATCGCTGCTGGCAAATTCATTTCACTGCATCTTTGGGTGCATGTGACAAATAAAATTGACGTTTACTTTTTTCTTTAGGCTAAAGAAGGGTCTGGACCCGAAACATCACCCATTCCTTCTCACCAGAGATGCTGCCTGTCCCGCTGAGTTACTCCAGCTTTTTCTTAGATGTTTAGTAAAAATCTGTTTGATTTGCAGTTCCATTGCAGAGTTTGGGTATTCTTGAAGGACTTCCCCCAGTTACCTCATCATCATCATCATCATACCCAGTAACACACAGAGATAAACATACAGGCAGTTGACTGTCATGCCAATCGCTTGTAATTAAGGTTAAATTGAACAGATTTGCAAGCACAACAGGACATATTTTGGGCTTTCAGGAATACAGAAATATTTAAAATGTAAAATACTCTTCAACGATTAATAGCTACATCGAGAGCGATAAATAAAAGTTAAATTGAAAAAGTTAGCATGACTCCTTCGGGCCAAAATAAGAACCTGTCCCAGAGTGTTGCGTATGGTGTTTACAAGTTAGTGATTCCTGCAAATACTGCGTTGATGTGAAAGGCCTGGATAGAGTGGATGTGGAGAGGATGTTTCCACTAGTGGGAGAGTCTAGGACCAGAGGACACAGCCTCAGAATTGAAGGATGTTCCTTTGATGCTGGCACGAAGGGGCAAATGGCCTACCCCTGCATCTATTTTTTCTATTTTTTAGGTAGGAGATGAGGAGGCATTTCTTTAGTCAGAGGGTGGAATTCATTGCCACAGACGGCTGTGGAGGCCGTAATGGATATTTCTAAGGCGGAGATTGATAGAAGATTGATTAGTACGGTGTTATAAGGTCATAAGGAATAGGAGTAGAATTAGGTCATTCGGCCCATCAAGTCTACTCTGTGTCATGGGTTGTGGGGAGAAGGCAGGAGAATGGCGGCAGCAGATAGATCAGCCATGAACATTGAATGGCCTAATTCTGCTCCAATCACTTAGACCATATGACATGAGACCATATGACATGACAGGAAGCGGAGAACACAACAGGCGTGAACATTGCGTAAACATTTCAGTGGCCACCCCCAATATTCAAAATCTGCAAACATTAATGCTATCATTTAGTTGCCTTGATGTATCACGTCTGAGGATGAACTTTAAACATTAAAGACTTTTGACAAATCTATGGCGTAACAAAATATTTAAAGAATGAATAGTTAGTTAAATGAGTTCCATTCTAAACGTGTCATGCGGGCAGTTAAGTCTAAAGTGAATGGATTTCACTGCGAGGCCCTCCACGGCCATGTTTAACCATTACTGCACCATCATCATGCCATGACCTCCTGGCATCATCTCATGGCCACACCCACACAGATTATACAGCAACATGGCTCATGGCCACATCCACACAGATTACAATTTGCAAGGACATGTCGTGTTAATCTAAATTCTCCTGTAAGCAGTTAGTGGAAGAGAACATTTTAAATTGTGTATCAAAGGTTATTTTTTTCCGGATGCTCCCAGCACACCCACCACAGGAGGGCGAGGGGGGAGGGGTGATCAGATGCCAAATCTAGAACACAGTGGTGATCCAGACTGCCGTCAGCGTTAAGTTGCAAGAGATGATGTTTCACGCATTTATCCCCAAACCCGCAGCATTTGCACCTCATGTTGTTTTCTTGCCAGCTGCATCGCTGCCACCATTGGCCACTCCCTTGGTCTCGGCGGCAAAGTTCCAGTCGACAGGGTTCAGGAGCTGCAGGGTCTTCTTGCGGGTCCAGTACGGGTTGATGATGAACGTCAGCAGCAAGAGGCCGGGGAAGAAGAGCGCGGCCTGTGGCGTGGGGACGTGGCGCTGGATGGTGTCCAGGTGCTGCCAGCACACCCACCACATGTGGTACGTGAGGACCATGCGGCAGTGGAACATGTGGATCATCAGCCACTGGTTCAATTTCCACAGCCGAATGTGTGACAAGCCAGCCTGGTGGAGAGAGAGGAAACATAGAAACATTGAAACATTGAAAATAGGTGCAGGACTAGAGGCCATTCGGCCCTTCGAGCCTGCACCGCCATTCAATATGATCATGGCTGATCATCCAACTCAGTATCCCGTTTCTGCCTTCTCTCCATACCCCCTGAGACCTTTAGCCACAAGGGCCACATCTAACTCCCTCTTAAATATAGCCAATGAACTAGCCTCAACTACCCTCTGCGGCAGAGAATTCCAGAGATTCACCACTCTCTGTGTGAAAAAGGTTTTCCTCATCTCGGTCCTAATAAATTTCCCCCTTATCCTTAAACTGTGACCCCTTGTTCTGGACTTCCCCAACATCGGGAGCAATCTTCCTGCATCAGGCCTGTCCAACCACTTAAGAATTTTGTAAGTTTCTATAAGATCCCCCCTCAATCTTCTAAATTCTAGCGAGTACAAACGGAGTCTATCCAGTCTTTCTTCATAAGACAGTCCTGACATCCCAGGAATCAGTCTGGTGAACCTTCTCTGTACTCCCTCTATGGCAAGAATGTCTTTCCTCAGATTAGGAGACCAAAACTGTACGCAATACTCCAGGTGTGGTCTCACCAAGACCCTGTACAACTGCAGTAGAACCTCCCTGCTCCTATACTCAAATCCTTTTGCTATGAATGTTAACATACCATTCGTCTTCTTCACTGCCTGCTGCACCTGCATGCCTACTTTTAATGACTAGTGTATCATGACACCCAGGTCTCGTTGCATCTCCCCTTTTCCTAATCGGGCACTATTCAGATAATAATCTACTTTCCTGTTTTTGCCACCAAAGTGGATAACCTCACATTTATCCACATTACACTGCATCTGCCATGCATTTGCCCACTCACCCAGCCTATCCAAGTCACCTTGCAGCCTCCTAGCATCCTCCTCACAGCTAACACTGCCCCCCAGCTTCGTGTCATCCGCAAACTTGGAGATGTTGCATTCAATTCCCTCGTCCAAATCATTAATATATATCGTAAATAGCTGGGGTCCCAGAACTGAGCCTTGCGGTACCCCACTAGTCACTGCCAGCCATTGTGAAAAGGACCCGTTTACTCCTACTCTTTGCTTCCTGTCTGCCAGCCAGTTCTCTATCCACATCAATACTGAACCTCCAATACCGTGTGCTTTAAGTTTGTATACTAGTCTCTTATGTGGGACCTTGTCGAAAGCCTTCTGAAAGTCCAGATACACCACATCCACTGGTTCTCCCCTATCCACTCTACTAGTTACATCCTCGAAAAATTCTATAAGATTCGTCAGACACGATTTACCTTTCATAAATCCATGCTGACTTTGTCCAATGATTTCCCCACTTTCCAAATGTGCTGCTATCCCATCTTTAATAACTGACTCTAGCAGTTTCCCCACTACCGACGTTAGACTAACTGGTCTATAATTCCGTTTTCTCTCTCCCTCCCTTTTAAAAAAAGTGGGGTTACATTAGCTACCCTCCAATCCTCAGGAACTACTCCAGAATCTAAAGAGTTTTGAAAAATTATCACTAATGCATCCACTATTTCTACGGCTACTTCCTTAAGTACTCTGGGATGCAGCCCATCTGGCACTGCGGATTTATCGGCCTTTAATCCATTCAATTTACCTAACACCACTTCCCGACTAACCTGGATTTCACTCAGTTCCTCCATCTCATTTGACCCCCGGTCCTCTGCAGATTTTGTATGTCTTCCTTAGTGAAGACAGAACCAAAGTAGTTATTCAATTGGTCTGCCATGTCCTTGTTCCCTATGATCAATTCACCCGTTTCTGACTGCAAGGGACCTACATTTGTTTTAACTAATCTTTTTCAGCATGTGTCTGTCTGTCCCGTTGGAGCCTGCTAGCACACACTGGCATCATGGTGTCACACCTACACCCACACAAGTCACAATGACAGCATGAAATATTCATCCACACTCTAGTGCATGCACACAGTCAAATAAAACACTTTTGGTTCACAGATAAGACATGGAAACAGGCCCTACCCCAGCGAGTACGCCCACTCATCCATCACCCTTTCACACTAGTTCATAGAAACGGACAATAGGTGCAGGAGGAGGCCATTCGGCCCTTCCAGCCAGCACCGCCATTCAATATGATCATGGCTGATCATCCCCAATCAGAACCCTGTTCCTGTTTTCTCACCATATCCCTTGATTCTGTTAGGCCTAAGTGCTAAATCTAACTCTCCCGTGAATTGGCCTCCGCTGCCTTCTGTGGCAGAGAATTCCACAGATTCACAACTCTCTGGCTGAAAAAGATTGTCCTCATCTCAGGAAAAGATCGGGTAGATGCACAGAATCTTTTGCCCATAGTGGAGTCAAGAATCTATCCCTCTCATCATTTTATATATTTAACCTCACTCACTTATGGACACACTAAATCTCTCTCTCTCTCTCATGGGCAGCCCCCCGTAATTCTGCGTTTACTTGTGCCCCCCCTAAATCTCCATTGTTCTAGTTTCTATTTTCAATATAAAATTACCCTTCCCATTCCCAGGTTTAAAGCTGAGCTGGGATATTAAAATTCACACGCAGTGGGAATTTTGGAACGGCACTGTGGCACAACATTAGAGTTGCTTCCTAACAGCGCCAGAGATTAGTGCGGCTGTCATGGATTGTGGGGGGAAGGCAGGAGAATGGGGTTATGAGGGAAAGATAGATCAGCCATGATTGAATGGCTGAGTAGACTTGATAGGCTGAATGGCCTCATTCTACTATCAGAATTAGATCTAGCTCAGGGCTAACAGAATCAAGGGGAGAAAGCAGGAACGGGGTACTGATTTTGGATGATCAGCCATGGTCATATTGAATGGCGGTGCTGGCTCGAAGGACCGAATGGCCTACTCCTGCATCTATTTTCTATGTGTCTATGTGTTCTAAATGGCCTACCCCTTATTCTTAAACTGTGACCCCTGGTTCTGGACTCCCCCAACATGGGGAACATGTTTCTGCATCTAGCCTGTCCAATCCCTTAAAAATTATTTTATATTTTTCGAAAAAATTCCCTCTCATCCTAAATTATATAAGATTCTCTCTCATCCTAAATTCTATAAGATCCCCTCTCACCATAGTCCCGCCATCCCGGGAATTAACTTTGTAAACCTACGCTGCACTCCCTCAATAGCAAGAATGTCTTTCCTCAAATTAAGAGACCTAACCTGCACACAATACTCCAAGTGTGGTCTCACCAGGTCCCTGTACAACTGCAGTAGGACCCCTTGTTCCTATACTGAAATCGAATCGTTATGAAGGCGAACATGCCATTCGCTTTCTTCACTGCCTGCTGTACGTGCATGCTTACTTTCAGTGACTGATGTACCAGGACACCCAGGATTCGTTGCATCTCCCCTTTTCCTAATCTGATCGATGTTATCCCACTTTCTCATCCACTCCCTACACACAAGGGGCAATTTACAGAGGGCCGATTAACCCACACGTCTTTGGGATGTGGGGGAAAATCCAAAGCACCTGGAGAAAACCTACACAGTCACAGGGAGAACGTGCAAACTCCACACAGACAGCACCCGAGGTCAGGATTAGAAGCCGGATTGCTGGAACTGTGAGTCAGCAACACTCCGCTGCATCATTGTGCCGCCCTTAAACATGGTTGCGTATTTTCACTTGTATCCCTTGGTTATTCAATGGAACGTTATGGTCACATGAACCAAGAAACAGTGAAATGCTTCGTATTGCAAACAATTCAATAACATCTTGTTCGACATAAGCATAATCACACCCAAGTACAGGAGTGTAATGCTCGTAGTGCAAGAATTGCAATGAGGCTGTACACAGAGTTGCCAGCTTTCTAGCACCCTCGTGCCTTTCCAGTTTTAAGGTTTTTAAAGATATCCAGTCTTATCTTGACCTTAGTACACTTTATACACACGAAGCTATGAAACATTCAATGAACTAAGAGTTAGCAGAGTGAAGACGACTGAACAGTTTAAGAAGGAACTGCAGATGCTGGAAAAAACGAAGGTGGACAAAAATGCTGGAGAAACTCAGCGGGTGAGGCAGCATCTATGGAGCGAAGGAATAGGTGACATTTCGGGTCGAGACCCTTTGGGTCTCGACCCGAAACGTCACCTATTCCTTCGCTCCATAGATGCTGCCTCACCTTCAAGGGTCTCGACTCGAAACGTTACCTATTTCCTTCGCTCCAAAGATGCTGCCTCACCCGCTGAGTTTATCCAGCATTTTTTATCTACCTACGACTGAACAGTGTACTGTTTCATATCTCAAACCTGACTTCTGTGAATTAGGAGCTTTCATCCACAGTATTAGTTCAGTAGATGTTATGCTGGGCACTAGAAATTGTTGCTTTAATGCAGGGCAATAAACTATTCCATCCAACAGCACATACCAGAAACTCAAACATTCTCTGAAAGGTCGTCACACAGTCCCATCAGGCAGCATCAGTGTCCAGAGAAACCGTTAATATAGAAACACGGAACAGCAGATGCCGGTTTACACAAAAACACACAGAGTGCTGGAGTAACTCAGCGGGTCAGGCAGCATCTGTGGAGAACATGGATAGGTGACATTTCACAGAGTGCTGGAGTAACTCAGCGGGTCAGGCAGCATCTGTGGAGAACATGGATAGGTGACGTTTCGGGCCAGGACCCTTTTTCAGACTAAGTCTGGGTCATTCTAGACTTGCGTGAGGATGCTCTTCATTGACTATAGCTCTACATTCAACACGGTCATCCCCACCAAGCTCACCACCAAACTCCACCAGCTAGGCCTCAGCTCGCCGATAAGCGATTGGATCCTGAACTTTCTGACGGAGCGACCGCAGGCAGTGAGACTGGGCCCGCACCTGTCCTCCACTATCACCCTGAGCACCGGCACACCACAGGGCTGTGTACTAAGCCCCAAACTCTACTCCCTCTTCACTCACGGCTGTGTTCCTGCATTCGACACCAACACCATCGTCAAGTTTGCAGACGACACAACAGTGATTGGGCTGATCACCAACGGTGATGAAACTAAATACAGGGCAGAGGTGCAGAACCTGGCGGACTGGTGCACACGTAACAACTTGTCACTAAACACTTCCAAGGAGCTGATTATCAACTTCAGGAGGTCCCATAATGGAGAATACGCCCCAATCTCCATTTACAGGGACAGTGTGGAGAGAGTGTCCAGCTTTAAGTTTCTGGGCACTCACATTTCAGAGGACCTCACATGGTCCACCAACACCGCTGCGCTGGTCAAGAAGGCACATTAAAAAAGACTGGTCTGCCCCAACAGCTGTTGACAACCTTCTACCGCTGCACCACAGAGAGCATATTAACGTATGGCATCTCTGTGTGGTATCTCAGCTGCACGGAGGCGGAGAGGAGAGCTCTTCAGCGAGTCGTCCACAGAGTGCAGAGGATCATTGGGGCACAGCTACCAGCCTTGGAGGGCATCTACCACACACGGTGCCTCAGGAAGGCCGTCAGCATCCATAAAGACTCCTCACACCCCTGTAATGGACTGTTCGAACTACTTCCCTCCGGCAGATGTTACAAGGCCTTCTACGCCCGCACCTCCAGACTCAGAAACAGCTTCATCCCCAGAGCTATCGCGGCTCTGAACCGGCCCCCCATCCACCCCCATGGACTGTCTCCCTCGGATGGTCACGTCGCACATCGACCCGGCACAGACACATTTGCACTTTAGACTGCTTTACTGTTCTTTTTATAAATCATGTTTCTCTGGGTATCTACATTTTATTAGTTGTTTAAGTTATGACACCTATGCGCAATGAGAATAAAATATATTATTATTATTATTATTCATAAGTTCATAAGTGATAGGAGCAGAATTAGGCCATTCGGCCCATCAGGTCCACTCTGCCATTCAATCATGGCTGATCTATCTTTCCCTCTCAATCCCATTCTGAAAGGTCTTGACCTGAAACGTCACCTATCCATAAACAGGTTTAGACCATTCGGCCCATCAAGTCTACTCCGCCATTAAATCATGACTGATTTATCTTTTCTTCTCAACCCCATTCTCCTGCCCTCTCCCCTTAATTCCGACACCCATACTAATCAAGAAGTGATCAAGAGGAGAATTGACCCCTTTGCAAAATGTCCCTTAATACAATAAGACAGAACTTCTGTTATACTTTATTTGAGCCTTAATGTCATACAGCTTGGAAACAGGTGCTTTAGCGCAACTTCCCCATGCCGACCACAATGCCCCAACTACACTAGCCCCACCTGCCCGCGTTTAGCCGATATCCCACTAAACCGTTCCTATTCATGTACCTGTCTAAATGTCTTTTCAATGTTGTGGTAGTCCCTGCCTCAACTAGCTCCTCTGGCAGCTTGTACCATATGAAAAAGTTGCCCTTCAGGTTCCTATTAAATCTTTCGTCCCTCACTTTAAAAATATGTCCTCTGGTACTTAATTCCCCTACTTTGGGGAAAAGACTCTGTGCATTCACTTTATCTATTCCCCTCATGATTTTATACACTTTTATACATTCTTAGAACATCACCATAGCTGCCAAGTTTTGTCAGAGTATATCAGTATTCTAGTACCTGAAAATCAGCATTTTGCTGAGGAAATCAGTATTTTTACGCAGTCCCATTTTGCTGCAAAAAATGTGTTTTTTATGTGCGGTCATACCCATGTAAGAGTACAAGAATGCATAACTTTGCTACCAATTGACGTCTTCTACGCACCTTACTTGACAGTGCATTCATTGCCATCTCTTTGTATACTTCTGTTTGAACGGCTGTTCCTGCTTTTAGCATCAAATTATGATGTAGAAGCCATTTTGGAAGCCGCCCTCTCTCTCTCCCTCCTTCCTCTCTTTCCCTCCCTCTCCCTCTCTCCCTCCCTTTTTTCTCCCTCCCTTTCTTATTCCCTCCCTCCCTATCACTCCCTCTCTCCTTCTCCTTCTCCCTCCCCGAACAGTCTGTGACCCATGTGTAAAGCTCATAGCGCTATGTGTAAAGGCAATAGCATTCCAGCTGGTAGCGCTATAATTAGAACCCATAGCGCTGTTTATTTAAATTCCCACGTGCTAAACTGACAGCGCTGTTTAAACCTGTAGCGGGACAGGCAGGTCAAAGCTTACAAAAATAATCATCCAGATCTTGAAATTTAAAATACTAATAGATTTAATCTGCTATCATTTTTAGTTACAGTATGACTTTTTGTAACCTTGCATTTTTTTAAGCATGAAACAGGAAGTTGGGTCGATTTTTAAAAAACACATATTTGACAAAGCAAATCCGTACATCCGTATTCTGATCACATTTCCGTACAAAATACGGATAATCTGTACTACTTGGCAGCTCTGCATCACTCATTCAATTTAATAATTTACTTTTTAAAGCATAAAATTGCTTGAATCACGAGTAACAAACTAATATGTTGCCAGTTGCTAAGTGTGCAGATGTTGAGCTGTACATGTGCTGCGTATGAAGGAGACATTGAGTGACAGCGATCCACATGGAGAGCAATTAGATCGCAACTAAATCAACACCTTCACACTCAGCTGCCACTTCTAAAGAATGAATCAAACCAAAAATCTGACGGAGCATCTCGACCCAAAACGTTGCCTATCCACGTTCTCCATAGATGCTGCCTCACCTACTGAGTTACTCCAGCACTTTGTGACTTTTGGAAAATCATCACCCTGCACTTCCTTCTGTCCACAAAAATCACCAACTTTGACACGGTAGAGTTGCTGCCTCACAGCACCAGAGGCCCAGGTTCAATCCTGACCACGGGTCCTGTCTGTACAGTTTGTACGTTGCTGAGAGAATGGAGCAGCTGGGCTCCAGGCTCCTCCCATACTCCAAAGTCGTGCAGGTTTGTGGGTTAATTGGCTTTGGTAGAATTGTACATTGTCCTGAGTGTGTGTAAGATAGTGTTAGAGTACGGGGGTCGCTGGTCAGCACGAACTGGGAGGGCCGAAGGGCCTGTTTCCGTGCTACATCTCTATTTAAACTCAACTATCCAAGTTAGAAATTCTTCCCAGTTTGATGGTGCTATTTGTACGGAGCACGTCACTCGTGTGGGATGGGGAGCACTGATCTCCTTACCTTCAGCAGGATCCAGGAGACGCAGGTGAAAGGGGTGCTCATCTCCAGCAGCAGTATCAGCATCGGCAGGTAGTGGCCAACTGTGTCCCACACCAAGACACTGCCAAACCCAGACACGGCAAAGAAGTGGTGGATTGCCAGGGCGGCGTCAAAGCTTCCGAAGACCACGTTGGAGCCGTGAAGAGCTGCGTTCTCAAACGTGAAGAAACCAAACGCTGTGAGGACGTTGAACCAACTCCAGCTCTGTTGGCCGAACATCCTGTCAGCCTGCAGCACGGGATCCTTCAGCAGAGCCCAGAGCCCAGCCACCATGCTCTGGATCCCAAACGCCCCACGGCTGACAGCCAGGTTCCAGAACACCCTCTCCTTGGCTGCCAGTGAGCGGTAGGTCAGTGACAGAGCGAGGCTTAGCACGTGCGAGAAAATAAAGACCCCAAAGTAGAACAGGAAGCCGGCAGCTATCAGCTTGCCCCGGACTTGCCAAGATAAATAGTTCATGTCAAAAATGCTTTCAGAAACATCGGCGCTGGGGAGAGGTTTCATTCTGTCAACAGAATGCATCGTGCCCAGTTGAAGCTCGAGCTGTAACCGATTAAACTTGTGGTCGCGTGGTGAAGAACTTGCAAACAGCAGGAACAGCCAGCGATCACGTGAAGATCGCTACTCCAGCAATTACACGCTACCTGCAGGAAAACACACACAAAATGAAACGCAAGAAAAACACAATCAGGAGCAGTATGTTCGAGTGGCTGAAGTTACGCAAATTAGAGCTGAAATGTTCTCCTAATTGAATTGTGGTCCCAGCCCTGCTCATTATCAGCAGCGACCATCTGCTGCCCGACGTATCTCACACCACAGAACAGTACAACACAAGAACAGGCCCTTCAGCCCGCGATGGCTTTGCTGAACCAGATGCCAAGACCAACTCCTCTGCCTGCACGTGATCCATATCTTCATTCCCTGCATGTCTATGTGGTAAACCAAAAACCTCTTGGTCACCACTATCACATCCACACAAACCACCACCCACTGAAGCACGTTCCAGCCACTCACCACCCCCCATGTAAAAAAACATGCCTCTCACAGCTTTTAAACTTTGCCCCTCAGTTTAAAAAGATGCTCTCTAGTATTTGACATCACCACCCTCGAAGGGTCTCGACCCGAAACGTCGCCTATTTCCTTTGCTCCACAGATGCTGCCTCACCCGCTGAGATTCTCCAGCATTTTTGTCTACTCTGGAATAATGTTCTGTTTACCCTCTCTATGCCTCTCATAATGCATATACTCATAATTGGGGGGGGGGGGGGGGGGGGGGGGGGGGGGGGGGGGCGCACAGCGTCCTTGATATGAGAGGGGATCTTATAGAAACTTACAAAATTCTTAAGGGGTTGGACAGGCTAGATGCAGGAAGATTGTTCCCGATGTTGGGGAAGTCCAGGACAAGGGGGTCACAGCTTTAGGATAAGGGGGAAATCCTTTAAAACCGAGATGAGAAAAACTTTTTTCACACAGAGAGTGGTGATTCTCTGGAATTCTCTGCCACAGAGGGTAGTTGAGGCCAGTTCATTGGCTATATTTAAGAGGGACTTAGATGTGGCCCTTGTGGCTAAGGGGATCAGGGGGTATGGAGAGAAGGCAGGTACGGGATACTGAGTTGGATGATCAGCCATGATCATATTGAATGGCGGTGCGGGCTCGAAGGGCCGAATGGCCTACTCCTGCACCTAATTTCTATGTTTCTATCTTAAAGGGACTTATCTGAATTGTCAGTTATTACTTGCCATGGGTAGTCATCAAATCAAACCTGACCCTACCTTAGGCAAAATTCAAAGTGCTGGAGGAACTTAGCAGGTCAGGCAGCATCGGCAGAGGGAATGGACAGACAACATTTGGGTCTACGAAACCCACTATCGCCCCTCAGCCTGAAGAGTCCTGATCCAAAATGTGTCTCCCGTCCATAGATGCTGCCTGACCCATCAAGTTCCTCCAGCACTTTGTGTTTTGCTCGATGGTGGTGCAGCGGTAGAGTTGCTGCCTTACAGCAAAATGCAGCGCCAGAGACCCGGGTTGCATCCCAACTACCGGTGCTGTCTCTACGGAGTTTGTACCTTCTCCCCGAGACCTGCGTGGGTTTCCCCCCACACTCCAAAGACGTGCAGGTTTGTAGGTTAATTGTCTTGGTAAATGTAAACAGTGTCCCTAGTGGATGTAGGATAGTGTGAATGTGCGGGGATCGCTGGTCGGCGCGGGCCTGGTGGGCTGAAGGGTCTGTTTCCGTGCTCTACCTCTAAACTAAACCTGCAGTTCCTGTGTCTGTAACCTTACATTATCCAAGTGGATCCTTTCAGCTTTTCCCTTCCCTCAGCTCCAAACCTTTCACTGTCCTTACTGAGATTGTTTAACGCAATGAAGGCAACAGGCAATTTCATGTTCCATGAGCCCAGGTAAACATTATTCCTTTATCATGTATCGGCTCGATTGTAATCATGTACAGGTGCACAACCTTTTATCCGGTGTTCCGGAAACCGAAAAACTCCGAAAACCGGCCATTTTTTCCAGGATGTCGTCTGCACACCAAAGCTCGCGTTTGGCGCCAAACTTGACCTGAAACGACCCACGGTCAACCCAGGTCTGTACTACTGTAGCGGCTGCCTCCTCCCCGGAGACCGAGGAGACACTTAAACATCTGTAAATCATTGATTAAATGTTAGTCAGTTAGTTTGGAGGGCTTTTATGTGAAGGGGGGGTTGAAGGGGTAAACTTTAATTCTTAGTCCCCTACCTGGTCGGAGAGACAGGGAACGGTCAACGCCTTACCGGGTCGCCGTGCAGTAAGCTCTGCAGCGCTGTGGCCGGTGGGGCTGCGGGCGGTGCCGGTTGTAGCTCCGACCCCGGCAACTCTACCCCTGGCTGCGAGGTGCTCCAAATCCAGCGCCACCCGCGGCCGGACGCCCCCCACCCCAGCACCGCAAATGTTGGGAGTCGGCGGCGTCGCAGCGCTGGGATACCAGCGGGAAGCGGGCAATGCCTTACCGGGTCGCTGTGCGGTAAGCTCCAGGGCACGGAGGCCGCCTTCTCCCAACATTCGCGGAGCTGGGGTGGGGGGCGTCCGATCGCGGGCGGCGCGCTGGACTTGGAGCGCCTCGCAGCCAGGGGTAGAGTTGCCGGGGTCGGAGCTACAACCGGCGCCGCCCGCAGCCGGACGGAGCCCCCAGCTCCGCGATGTTGGGAGTCGCCGACCAGATAGGGGACGAAGAATTAAAGTTTCCCCCTTCACCCACCCACCCCACCACCACCACCACATAAAATCCCTCCATACTAACTGACTAACATTTATGCAATGATTCCCCGGTCTCCGGGGAGGAGGCAGTCGCTCCAGACTTTTCAAGTCGCCTAATCTACGCTACCTAATCTACGCTAAAAATCTTCCATTCGGAAATCCGAAAATGTCCGAAATCCGACAAGTGTCTGGTCCCAAGGCTTTCGGATAAAAGGTTGTGCACCTGTATTGTCTTTCTGCTGACTGGATAACACGCAACAAAAGCTTTTCACTGTAGCTCGGTACACGTGACAATAAACTAAACTGAACTGAGATAACGTTATTCCTCACGTAGTCCTACAGGTGGATAGGGGAAGTCTTGGGAAAGTTTTCTCTTGGGGTTTTGTCACGTTGCTGTAACTTGCATCAAGAAAAATCATGGAATTGTAATTCCTTGGTGTTGAGTTCTGGATTCAAACTGTAGGAGCAGGATTCATGCATGACCATATTAGTCGACATGAGGAACAACTCTTGGTACTTGCCTGATTATGAGCAAACCAAGAATAAAGCTGGCACAGCTTAGTTTAGATACAGTGTGGAAACAGGCCCTTCAGCCCATTCAGTCCACGCCAACCAGCAATCCCCGCACACCAACACTATCCTAAACACACTAGGGACAACTTTGCAGTTATACCAAGCCAATTAAACTACAAACCTGTACGTCTTTGGAGTGTGGGACTAAACAGGTGATCTCGGAGAAAACCCACACAGCTCACAGGGAGAACGTTCAAACTCCATACAGACGGCACCCGTAGTCAGGATGGAACCCGGGTCTCTGGCGCTGTGAGGCAGCAACTCTACCGCTGCGCCACCGTGCCAACCCTTGGTACTTTGTTGGTACTTGCCCGACTATAAGTAAAGGTGGCACAGTTGTCCTGCATTAACACAGTGAAGCCTGCTGCCCACTCATTGTATATACCATGGCCACAAGAGCAATCACCATCTCACCATCTGACAGTCCAAAGCCTTGCCATCATCTCCAAGGAACAACTATGGAGGGTGATGGAACATTCTCCCCTTGTCTGCATGAGTGCAGCCGCAACAACACTCAAGCAGCTCCACACCACCCAGGACATTGGCATGCTTCACCACCAGTGCAGCGCACTACATTCTTGCACCCAGGACCCTTGCAACAGCACCTCCCAAACATGCAACCGTGGAGAGAGAATCCGAGAGAAAGGTTCAGGTCAATGAACAACCACCAAAGGGAAGGAAGGAAATGTCTGGGAAGGAGATAGAAACCAAGAGTTGAGAAAGGCAAAAATCTGCGCATGTTGGAAAACTAAAACAAAAGGTGCCATAAACTATCAGCATCTGATCGGTAGGAAAATCAATACAAAATAAAGCACTATTGTAAACGAGAGTGGCAGATCCATCAACAGGGATCATTCGGAGAAAGTGGAAGGGCAGATTGAGGAAGTGGTTTCATTCAGGAGTCTGCATTTACAAATATGCTGAGAGTAAGTGCAAGGAAGTCACCGTGAGCTTTAGAAAGAGACAGCGTTGACTGAAGACACTGCAGGTGTGATTGAGGCGGTGGTAAGAGGAGGAGTATGTGGACGAACTGGGTGAACATCACAACAGGGTGATTATCACATACTTTCAAGAGAGAGCTAGATAGGGCTCTTAAAGATAGCGGAGTCAGGGGATATGGGGAGAAGGCAGGAACGGGGTACTGATTGTGGATGATCAGCCATGATCACATTGAATGGCGGTGCTGGCTCGAAGGGCCGAATGGCCTCCCCCTGCACCTATTTTCTATGTTTCTATGTAACAGAGGGAGGACATTCCTTGGGGATTCTACGCCCAAGCTTTAGGAGTGGAACTGAGTGATAAGAAGGTGGTGATCATTTCCCTACAATAGTCAGTGGGAATTTGTGCAAACATGTGGGGCTTTGACAGACAGCTGGAAGAGCAGTCAGGCTGTAGGTGATTTTAAGGTCCCTCATATTAACTGGAAATGTTGTAAAGCTGAGTTTCGATGGGGCAGAATTTATAAAGCGCGTCAAGGAAAGGTTACAAGGTTAATTCCCGGGATGGCGGGCATGTCATATGCTGAGAGAATGCAGCAGCTGGGCTTATATATTCTGGAGTATAGAAGGATGAGAGGATATCTCATTGAAACATATAAGATTGTTAAGGGCTTGGACACGCTAGAGGCAGGAAACATGTTCCCGATGTTGGGGGAGTCCAGAACCAGGGGCCACAGTTTAAGAATAAGGGGTAAGCCATTTAGAACGGAGACGAGGAAACACTTTTTCTCACAGACAGTGGTGAGTCTGTAGGATTCTCTGCCTCAGAGGGCGGTGGAGGCAGGTTCTCTGGATACTTTCAAGAGAGAGCTAGATAGGGCTCTTAAAGATAGTGGAGTCAGGGGATATGGGGAGAAGGCAGGAACGGGGTACTGATAGGGGATGATCAGCCATGATCACATTGAATGGCGGTGCTGGCTCGAAGGGCCGAATGGCCTACTCCTGCACCTATTGTCTATTGAAAGTTTTCCCAAGCAATATCTGTGCTGTACCTGTAACCTAAGCATGAACTAAACAACATGAGATGCAGCACAGAAACAGGCCCTTTGGCCCACCGAGTCCACAGCGACCAGAGATCCTCACACATACACAATCCTACACAGCCAAGAAGGCAATAACGCTACTTCCTGAGGAGATTGTGGAAATTCAGCGAGTCTCCAGTGACTCTTGGACAGTTCTACAGATGTACTGTAGAAAGCATACTGTCGGGATGCATCACAGCTCTGCCCAAGACTGCAAGAAACTGCAGAGAATGTTAATGTAGCCCAGTGCATCCCACAGACCTGACCCACTGCATCAACTCCACCTACACTTCACCCCGCCTCAGGAAAGCAGCCAACACAATCAAAGACTTGACACACGCCTGCCATTTCTTCATCTCCCTTTAGACTTTCCACATTAAACTTTGAGACTATACATTTTTATACTTTCAACTATATCTTCCAAGCCGCTGAGGAGTGTTTCTCCATCATCCGGCAAGAGGGCCTGAAAACATCAGACTGGCTGCGGAGGCCACAATAGGCCCCAACCTCGGGTGATCAGAGGACTGAACTTTCTGTTGCCTTTCCCCACAGTGGAACATTTTGATTCTGCTGTGGGGGGACGTTCATGTTGAATTCTATAATGTGTTGTGTCATTTTTCTTTTTTTAATTTTTCTATGTACGGAAACCTAATTATTTCTTCGATGTAAAGCACTTTGGTTTCAACGCGAGTTGATTTAAACGTGCTATATAAATAAAATTTACTTACTTACTTACTTACTTACTTACATATAATTAAAACTGGACACTACATCTGAGTGTGCTGGCATGTACCTGTAAGGGTCCATTGCCGTGAGGCTGGATAACACCAGTGTCTGCCTGAGGCCCAGCGACTGGCAGTGTGAGCAGCTCCTGTGTGCACCAGATGCATCTGTTGTCTTCCAACAGTAAATGGCTCACTGCTCACTCTGCCACAGCTTGTTCCAGCATTGATATTTACCAGAGGATTACAAATGTAATTTGTTTGTTTCCAGTTGAACTGGATTTGGTTACAACCCAAGGCCAAACCTCCTTCAGAGCTACCAGGGACCTCTGCTCGACATCAAGTTGTGATAATAACACAAAACCGTGCAAGGAACACCAAACACAAGCGATGATGGCATAAGTAAATATCATGTTCTCTCCATCTCCATGTCTAAACTTTCAATCCACCTTTCCTATTCCCTCTGCTATGGAGTATTTAAAATAACCATGAAAGAGGAAGCATTTTGACGAACTTTAATTCTATTTACAGTAAAAATGCACTGTGAATTTAAACCTCAACTTAAGTGGAACACAAACATCACCAGCACACTTCTCTTTTTCACAAGTATCAGTTCCTTTATCAGAGTATAGTTAGAGTATGAATGATAACCAAGAATAGGATGGAAAAATTAAATACTAGAGGGCAGAGCTGTAAGGTGAGATGGGGAAAGTTTAAAGGAGACATACGGGGCAAGTTTGCTTTTACACAGAGGATGGTGGGTGCCTGTATAGGAGCAAAGAGGTCCTTCTGCAGTTGTACAGGGCCCTAGTGAGACCACACCTGGAGTATTGTGTGCAGTTTTGGTCTCCAAGCTTGAGGAAGGACATTCTTGATATTGAGAGAGTGCAGCGTAGATTCATAGGGTTAATTCAGGGATGGCAGGACTGTCATATGCTGATAGATTGGAGCGGCTGGACTTGGAAACACTGGAATTTTGAAGGATGAGAGGGATACTTATTGAAACATATAAGATTATTAAGGGTTTGGACACGCTAGAGGCAGGAAACATGTTCCCAATGTTGGGGGAGTCCAGAACCAGGGGCCACAGTTTAAGAATAAATGGTAAGGCATTTAATTGAGGAAACACTTTTTCACACAGAGTTGTTAGTCTGTGGAATTCTCTGCCTCAGAGGGCGGTGGAGGCCGGTTCTCTGGATGCTTTCTTGAGAGAGCTAGATAGGGCTCTTAAAGATAGCGGAGTCAGGGGCTATGGGGAGAAGGCAGGAACGGGGTACTGATTGTGGATGATCAGCCATGATCACATTGAATGGCGGTGCTGGCTGGATGGGCCGAATGGCCTCCTCCTGCACTTATTGTCTATTGCTTGGCACTTGCTGCCGGGGGTGGTGGTGGAGGCAGTTACTACAGTGGCGTTTAAGAGGCGTTTAGATTAGCACAGAGATGTACAGACAATGGAGGGATATGGATTATGCGCCGGCAGAGGAGATTAGTATAATTTGACGTTGTCATAAGTGACAGGAACATAATTAGGCCATTCGGCCCATCTAGTCTACTCCACCAGTCAATCATGGCTGATCTATCTCTCCCTCCTAACCCCATTCTCCTGCCTTCTCCCCATAACCCCTGACACCCGTCATGTCCATGCATCATGTTGAGATTGTGGGCCGAAGAGCCTGTTCCTTTGCTTCACTGTTCTATATTGTCAATCATTCATTTCTCCATGAAAATCTCACAATGGAATTGGTAAGTGGGTGGTCAGTGGCGCAGCGGTAGAGTTGCTGCCTTACAGCGAATGCAGCGCCGGAGACCCGGGTTCCATCCGGAGTACGTTCTCCCCGTGACCTGCGTGGGTTTTCTCCGAGATCTTTGGTTTCCACCTACACTCCAAAGATGTACAGCTTTGTAGTATAATTGGCTTAGTAAATGTAAAAATTGACCCTAGTGGGTGTAGGATGGTGTTAATGTGCAGGGATCGCTGGTCAGCGCGGAAGTCTACATTATAAAAAGGATCGATATGGGCAGAAGCAGCTCTGCACGCTAATGGCTCCGAGGTTATAAACCCACATCTAGCTGCATGCTACCGATGGCAGTCTGAATAAGGTCTCAATCGAAACGTCACCTATTCATTTTCTCCAGTGATGCTACCTGAACCGCTGACTTATGCCAGCTTTTTGCTTCTGTCTTCAGCTTATTGATGGCGCCTGGCATTTATACAGAATTGATCTACTAACATTGGAAAATACTATATGGAAAACACATAAACTCTCTCCTTACATGCTTGGACTTGTTTTGAGACATGAAATACGTGTCCATTATTTGCTGAGATAAGCTCCCCACCCAGCCACGCAGCTGGCTGTCTATCTGTGAATCGTTAACCAGCAAGGAAGCTGGCCTGAGTGTGGGTAGATGTGATGTCAACGATAGGCTAACGTTACCTGTAACGGGGGTGGGGAGGGTGAGATTCAGCAGCTTCCACCACTGGGCTCAACATCTCTTCCATACGTCACATACTGGAAGGAATTCTGAAATTTAGCCCAATTCAGAAATTAAAACATTTACAATCCCCACCCTCCACGACCATCATTGCCCCCTCACTCTCCTAAACCACCCCTCCCCCCCTCCACCCATGCCCCCAAGACCCCCACCCTGCCTTAAACCCCCACACACCTATCCCAGACCACCCCCTCCCCCTCCCCCCCCCCCTCCTCCATCCCTCACCCCCCTCCCCCCACCCTGGTTTCCAAACCCCCCCCCCCCCCCCACCCCCTCAAACCCCCCCCCACCCACCCACCCCCATCCCCCCACCCTGCCCCCCCAATGCTCCATCACCCTGCTCCCCCCACTCCTCACCCCCATCACCATCCGGTGACGCTGCTTCCCCCCCCCCCCCCCCCCCCCCGGCCCCGTGTTGTTCACTCATTCACCGTCGCCGCCACGCCCCCCACGTCATGCCGTCACCACGTTTCAGCCCCGCCCCACCCCTCACCAAACCGCCAACCGCCGCCAGACCCAGCCCCGCCCCTCACGTCATGACGTCACCAAGTATCAGCCCCCGCCCCCGCCCCACCCCTCACCAAACGCCAACCGTCCGTGCCGGATCCAGCCCCGCCCCCGCCCCTCCCCCTCACCAACCGCTACCGGCCCCCGCCGCGCCACACACGTCACGCATTACGGCATAACGTCACAACCCCGCCCACATACGTCATCACTTCACAGCCCCGCCCCTATTACATCACCATGTTTCAGTCCCGCCCTATACGTCACCATGTCTCAGCCCCGCTCCATTATGTAATCACGCAGCACGTCATCACGTCTCAGCCCTGCCCCATGCCTCATTACGTCGCTCCCAATTACGTCACCAAGTGCACCCAGGGCAGCCCCGCCCACCCGCGTCACCGCCACCAGCGACACGCTCCCGGGCCCGCCTGTCACTCAGCGCCCCCAGGCCGTACAGAGCCGCACCTGGTCCCGCGGCACACACCTGCCTGCAATGCCCGCGGCACACACCTGCCTGCACCTGGTCCCGCGGCATGCCTGCGCACCTGAGCCTGCAATGCCTCCCAATGCACCGAGCTGCACCGCACATGCCTCATCCAGTCCCAACAAGGCTCTCCACGCCAAACCAAACCTCACACACTACCTTTCTCCACAGATAGAAAACATAGGAAAATGAGTGGGCCATTTGGCCCTTTCAACAAGCGCCAGCATTCAATATCATCAGTATTTAAGAAGGAACTGCAGATGCTGGAGAATCAAAGGTTACACAAAAAAGCTGGAGAAAATCTGCACCCGCTGAGTTTCTCCAGCTTTTTTGTGTAACCTTCAATATCATCAAGTAGGTATGTTACAAAACGTACCTGAATCGTGGCTGAGCATCTGCCCCACCCCTTGTGTGTGATTTTGGCGCTGTTTAGAGGGGGCGGGTTTAAAACGCGATTTTTACTAGGCTGTTCCAATCGAAAATATTCAGCCTAGTAAATCATTAACGGAAAATCGCTGAAAGACCCCATCGCAAAAGGTATTATTAGTTTTTATGGCCTTGTATAATATTTATAGTAGTTTAAAAATCACTATCTAACTCCGCAACCTCTCGCAGCCCCAGGGTTTTATAAAGCAAACAATTAAAGGTATGTACCTTATTTTTACATTAAATGGGGCTTCTTAAGAACCCTGTATATAAAGTTTTCTATAGCGAGTAGCTCATTTTGGGCTCTTTATATCCCGCAGTGTTTTTCTGGGCATTTGAGGGCACAAATCCAGCGCAATGTGAACGTTCTAAACCAGCGCGTTCACAGGAACCCACTAGAAAGCCGATTTAAAATGGACTTTAATTTACAGCAATTGAACACTAAATTCCTTCCATTTGGCCTATAAATTGATGTAAATGAGATTAAAAAATCATGTTTTATTGTGAATTATTTGTGAATATTGTTTGGACACTTAGGCTATTTAAAAATGTTAATCATTTATTAAGAAATGGATAGATGTTTAGATCTAGTAATTGAAGTTTGAAATTAGCTACAATTGGGTAACTAACTAATTATATCCTTTAATTTCAGGTCATCCAAGTAAGATTATTTTATATTTGTTTCAGAATGGTTCAATCTATGATAACTGAAAATTTCATTCAGTTCTCTTAATTTTTAAGAAGGTTATGGGCTTTTGACTGTCCATGATCACAGCTTTTTTGTTATGTCCATAGAAAATCAATAGGGAACAAGATGCTAATTTCCGAGTATGAAAATGGCCATAACTTTTTTATTACTTGAGATATGAAAGTGAATTAGGTGTCAAATTAAACTTATTTTTATGCTTTATGGGATAAAATGCAGACTTGATTTTTTAAATCTCAAAATTTTGTAACATTGCTACATCAAGGCTGATCATCCACAATCAGCACCCTAGATGCTGCCTGACCTGCTGAGTTACTCCAGCACCTTGTGTCTACTCTATGCTTATCCAAGATGCATATAAGTGCTGAAGATAGACACAAAGTGCTGGAGTAACTCAGCAGGTCAGGCATAAATGGAATAGGTGACTTACACAGAGAGTGGTGAATCTGTGGAATTCTCTGCCACAGAGGGTAGTTGAGGCCAGTTCATTGGCTATATTTAAGAGGGAGTTAGATGTGGCCCTTGTGGCTAAAGGGATCAGGGGGTATGGAGAGAAGGCAGGTACGGGATACTGAGTTGGATGATCAGCCATGATCATATTGAATGGCGGTGCAGGCTCGAAGGGCCAAATGGCCTACTCCTGACCCTATTTTCTATGTTTCTATGTTTTGGAAAGAAGGGTCGATACCCAAAGATTAACAAGGATATTGCCAGAGTAGGTGAGACAGAAATGCTGGAGAAACTCAGCGGGTGAATCTATGGAGCGAAGGAAATAGGCAATGTTTCGGGCACAGAGTTTTAATTCGTTCTTAGAGCTAAGCGAATCAAGGGATATGGGGAGAAGGCAGGAACGGGGTACTGATTGGGGATGATCAGCCATGATCACATTGAATGGCGGTGCTGGCTCGAAGGGCCGAATGGCCTACTCCTGCACATATTATCTATGTTTCTATGACCGGAGGGGAATGGAATGATGTGGAATATGTTCAGGAATTGAGCTACATGGAGAGGTTGGGCAGGCTAGGACTTTAATCCCTGCAGTTTAGGAGGATGAGGGTGATCTCGTAGAGGTGTATAAAATCATGAGAGGAATAGATCAGGTAGATGAAAGATTTAATAGTAATCTGAGGGGGGACTTCATTGAAATTTATCAAATAGTGAAAGGCCTGGATACAATGGATGTGGAGAGGATGTTTCCACTAGCTATAGAGTCTAGGACTAGAGGTCATAACCTCAGAATAAAAGGACGTACCTTTAGAAAGGAGATGAGGAGGAATTTCAATAGAGTCCTTAACAGATGCGGGACCAGCATTCTGGCAGGCAGGTTTGCCACTGCTACACGGGTGGTTTTAAACTGAATAAGGGGGGTGGGGTGTCGAATGGGATAGTGGTGGATGGAGTTAAAGGGAACGGGTTTCTTAAATGTGTGAGCGTAGAGACAGAGGGGTGTAAAATGAGGGTAGAAGCAATAGGTAGCAAGGTGAAAAGTAAAAGTGGCAGGCAGACAAAACCAGGGCAAAAATCAAAAAGGGCCACTTTTCAACATAATTGTATAAGGGGTAAGAGTGTTGTAAAAACAAGCCTGAAGGCTTTGTGGCTCAATGCATGGAGCATTCGTAATAAGGTGGATGAGTTGAATGTGCAGATATCTATTAATGACTATGATATAGTTGGGATCACGGAGACATGGCTCCAGGGTGACCAAGGCTGGGAGCTGAACATCCAGGGATATTCAATATTCAGGAGGGATAGACAGAAAGGAAAAGGAGGCGGGGTAGCGTTGCTGATTAGAGAGGAGATTAACGCAATGGAAAGGAAGGACATTAGTTTGGAGGATGTGGAATCGGTATGGGTAGAGCTGCGAAACACTAAGGGGCAGAAAACGCTGTTGGGTGTTGTGTACAGGCCACCTAACAGTAGTAGTGGAGTTGGGGATGGTATCAAACAGGAAATTAGAAATGCGTGCGACAAAGGTAAAACAGTTTTAATGGGTGACTTCAATCTACATATAGATTGGGTGAATCAAATTGGCAGGGGTGCTGAGGAAGAGGATTTCTTGGAATGTAAAGAAAGGTAACTTTGAGGGTATGAGACGTGAATTGGCCAAGATTGACTGGCAATTAATTCTTAAAGGGTTGACGGTGGATATGCAATGGAAGGCATTTAAAGACTGCATGGATGAACTACAAAAATTGTTCATCCCAGTTTGGCAAAAGAATAAATCAGGGAAGGTAGTACATCCGTGGATAACAAGGGAAATCAGGGATAGTATCAAAGCGAAGGATGATGCGTACAAATTAACCAGAAAAAGCAGCCTACCGGAGGACAGGGAGAAATTCAGAGACCAGCAGAGGAGGACAAAGGGCTTAATTAGGAAAGGGAAAATAGATTATGAAAGAAAACTGGCAGGGAACATAAAAACTGACTGCAAAAGTTTTTATAGATATGTGAAAAGAAAGAGATTAGTTAAAACAAATGTAGGTCCCTTGCAGTCAGAAACAGGTGAGTTGATCATGGGGAACAAGGATATGGCGGACCAATTGAATAACTACTTTGGTTCCGTCTTCACTAAGGAAGACATAAATGATCTGCCGGAAATAGCAGGGGCCCGCGGGTCAAAGGAGGTGGAGGAATTGAGTGAAATCCAGGTTAGCCGGGAAGTGGTGTTGGGTAAATTGAATGGATTAAAGGCAGATAAATCCCCAGGGCCAGATAGGCTGCATCCCAGAGTACTTAAGGAAGTAGCTCCAGAAATAGTGGATGCATTAGTAATAATCTTTCAAAACTCTTTAGATTCTGGAGTAGTTCCTGAAGATTGGCGGGTAGCAAACGTAACCCCACTTTTTAAGAAGGGAGGGAGAAAGAAAACATGTCTGACGAATCTTATAGAATTTTTCTAGGATGTAACTAGTACATAAGAGATTAGTATACAAACTTAAAGCACACGGCATTGGGGGTTCAGTATTGATGTGGATAGAGAACTGGATGGCAAACAGGAAGCAAAGAGTGGGAGTAAACGGGTCCTTTTTACAATGGCAGGCAGTGACTAGTGGGGTACTGCAAGGCTCAGTGCTGGGACCCCAGCTATTTACAATATATATTAATGATCTGGATGAGGGAATTGAAGGCAATGTCTCCAAGTTTGCGGATGACACTAAGCTGGGGGGCAGTGTTGCTGTGAGGAGGATGCTAGGAGACTGCAAGGTGACTTGGATAGGCTGGGTGAGTGGGCAAATGTTTGGCAGATGCAGTATTATGTGGATAAATGTGAGGTTATCCATTTTGGTGGCAAAAACAGGAAAGCAGACTATTATCTAAATGGTGGCCAACTAGGAAAAGGGGAGATGCAGCGAGGCCTGGGTGTCATGGTACACCAGTCATTGAAAGTAGGCATGCAGGTGCAGCAGGCAGTGAAGAAAGCGAATGGTATGTTAGCTTTCATAGCCAAAGGATTTGAGTATAGAAGCAGGGAGGTTCTTCTGCAGTTGTACAGGGTCTTGGTGAGACCACACCTGGAGTATTGTGTACAGTTATGGTCTCCAAATCTGAGGAAGGACATTATTGCCATAGAGGGAGTGCAGAGAAGGTTCACCAGACTGATTCCTGGGATGTCAGGACTGTCTTATGAATAAAGACTGGATAGACTTGGTTTATACTCTCTAGAATTTAGGAGACTGAGAGGGGATCTTATAGAAACTTACAAAATTCTTAAGGGGTTGGACAGGCTAGATGCAGGAAGATTGCTCCCGATGTTGGGGAAGTCCAGGACAAGGGGTCACAGCTTAAGGATAAGGGGGAAATCCTTTAAAACCGAGATGAGAAGAGCTTTTTTCACACAGAGAGTGGTGAATCTCTGGAACTCTCTGCCACAGAGGGTAGTCGAGGCCAGTTCATTGGCTATATTTAAGAGGGAGTTAGATGTGGCCCTTGTGGCTAAGGGGATCAGAGGGTATGGAGCGAAGGCAGGTACGGGTTCCTGAGTTGGATGATCAGCCATGATCATATTGAATGGTGGTGCAGGCTCAAAGGGCCGAATGGCCTACTCCTGCACCTAATTTCTATGTTTCCATGTTTAGAAGGGAGGGAGAGAGAATATGGGGAATTACAGACCAGTTAGTCTAACGTCGGTTGTGGGGAAACTGCTAGAGTCAGTTATTAAAGATGGGATAGCATTCACATTTGGAAAGTGGTGAAATCATTGGACAAAGTCAGCATGGATTTACGAAAGGTAAATCATGTCTGACGAATCTTACAGAATTTTTCGAGGATGTAACTAGTGGCGTGGATAGGGGGGAACCAGTGGATGTGGTGTATCTGGACTTTCAGAAGGCTTTCGACAAGGTCCCACATAAGAGATTAGTATACAAACTTAAAGTACACGGCATTGGGGGTTCAGTATTGATGTGGATAGAGAACTGGCTGGCAAACAGGAAGCAAAGAGTAGGAGTAAACGGGTCCTTTTCACAATGGCAGGCAGTGACTAGTGGGGTACCGCAAGGCTCAGTACTGGGACCCCAGCTATTACAATATATATTAATGATCTGGATGAGGGAATTGAAGGCAATATCTCCAAGTTTGCGGATGACACTAAGCTGGGGGGCAGTGTTAGCTGTGAGGAGGATGCTAGGAGACTGCAAGGTGACTTGGATAGGCTGGGTGAGTGGGCAAATGTTTGGCAGATGCAGTATAATGTGGATAAATATGAGGTTATCCATTTTGGTGGCAAAAACGGGAAAAGAGACTATTATCTAAATGGTGGCCGATTGGGAAACGGGGAGGTGCAGCAAGACCTGGGTGTCATGGTACACCAGTCATTGAAGGTAGGCATGCAGGTGCAGCAGGCAGTAAAGAAAGCGAATGGTATGTTAGCTTTCATTGCAAAAGGATTTGAGTATAGAAGCAGGGAGGTTCTACTGCAGTTTTACAGGGTCTTGGTGAGACTACACCTGGAGTATTGCGTATAGTTTTGGTCTCCAAATCAGTGGAAGGACATTATTGCCATAGAGGGAGTGCAGAGACGGTTCACCAGACTGATTCCTGGGATGTCAGGACTGTCTTATGAAGAAATACTGGATAGACTTGGTTTTATACTCTCTAGAATTTAGGAGAATGAGAGGGGATCTTATAGAAACTTACAAAATTCTTATGGGGTTGGACAGGCTAGATGCAGAAAGATTGTTCCCGATGTTGGGGAAGTCCAGGACAAGGGGTCACAGCTTAAGGATAAGGGGGAAAATCGAGATGAGAAGAACTTTTTTCACACAGAGAGTGGTGAATCTCTGGAACTCTCTGCCACAGAGGGTAGTTGAGGCCAGTTCATTGGCTATATTTAAGAGTGAGTTAGATGTGGCCCTTGTGGCTAAGGGGATCAGGGGGTATGGAGAGAAGGCAGGTACGGGATACTGAGTTGGATGATCAGCCATGATCATATTGAATGGCGGTTCAGGCTCGAAGGGCCGAATGGCCTACTCCTGCATCTAATTTCTATGTTTCTATTTATTGAATGTTGGGATAGTCCCATCGTCAGTACCTCCTCTGGCAGTTTGTTCCATACACCCACAACCCCTTTGTGTGAAATTAGACAATAGACAATAGGTGCGGGAGTAGGCCATTCAGCCCTTCGAGCCAGCACCGCCATTCAATGTGATCATGACTGATCATCCACAATTAGTAACCCGTTCCTGCTGTTAATCCTGGACAAATTGGAGAGGCTGGGACTTTAAAATGGGGTAAAAGCTTCAGGGCTACTGGGAGATTTGGTCAATTTGTAATTGCTCTCTGCAGAGCTGGGTCAAGCTGCGAGGTGGTGCCAGTGTGTCTAGAGCCTAGATACAATTTGCAAGAAAAGAATAGAAACATCTGCAGACCCTGTCAATTAGGTGCAGAATGCATAGAATGGATTGGATGGCTGCAAACCAGACATATACCTTGTAAATAACTGTAAATAATGTTGCAGAGTTCGATTTTGCCTACAGTTGATTGGATGAGGTATTAAGCCTTATCTGCAAGAAACCAAGGGTATGTTGTTGCTATGTTTGCTTCCCTGAGAAGTCCTGTTTGAATACAATGTATTAGCTGCTGTATTATTGGGTTAGGGAAATGTCTGGCATGTGTGGGGTTAAGAGACCAGATCCATGTGGTTCGGCCCCTCAAGGACCTATAAAAGTCCGCTACCACGAGGTCCAGCATCAATCTTCTGGGCGAGCGCTTGGGACTTGGTTCTTGGTTCTTGGGTCCTTCAAAATATTCCAACTGGAGGTGGTGAAGGTAGGGATTAAGCCAGAAAGGATTATAAAGAACACACACTATAGAATTTAACACAAAACATCCCCACACAGCAGAATCAAAGTTTCCCACTGTGTGGGAAGGCACCAAAGTCAGTCTCTTCCTCCACTGTTCCCCGTGGTCAGGGCCTCCCCGTGCCCTCCGCAGTTGCTGCTACGGGCGGCCCGATGTCCAGGACCGCTCGCCGGGGTGATACAAGTCCGACGTCGGGGCTGCAGGACGTCCTCAGCGGCGTGGACACAGAGTCGGCCCCCTCCTACCGGAGTCGGCGGCTTCCAATGTCCGTAGGCCGCGCCGGGTGGAGACTGCTGCTGGCGACCCTCTGCAAGGCGCCCCAGACTGCACGATGTTGTTCAACGCCGCCCGCGTTGGAAGCTTTCCGCACCAGAGCAACGGCCCAACGCTCCGGAGCTCCAAACGGTGACCCAGGTAGGCATCGCCCGCTCCGTGGTGACTCCAGGGCTGCGCCGCCGCTGTAGCAGCCCTGGTCCGGTTCCCGGTCCCCGGCAGGAAAGGCCGCTCCGATCCAGCTGGTAGGCCGCGAGGTGGGGGGCGAGGACGCGACTCGGAGAAATAGTCACGTCCCCGCCAGGAAGAGACTGGGAAACGGTTTCCCCCCTTACCCTGCCCCCCTCCCCCACATAGAAAAGTTAAAGTTTCCCCCTAAAACAGACTTTGGACTAACTGAAAATTAAAGAAAGATATAAATGACAGACTGGCTGAAAGTAGAGGCTGCTGCAGTGCAGCGCCCCCTCCGACCCCCGACTGCATGACCTTCTGGAGTATCTCTATTTGAGCGAGGCCTAGAGGCAGATACGAGGTTCGAACCTGCAGTGGGATAGCTACAGTAATTGAACTGTAAATGCGCTTTGTTAAAATAAAGATTTGTTGTTTAAGTGCTTGATTCAGTGGTTTTTGACTGAATCTAGACTGGGGGTGAAGCTTAGAATGGGCAATTCACACTGCCTTCTCCCCATATCCCCTGACTCTGCTATCTTTAAGAGCCCTATCCAGCTCTCTCTTGAAAGTATCCAGAGAACCGGCCTCCACCACCCTCTGAGGCAGAGAATTCCACAGACTCGCCATTCTCTGTGAGAAAAAGTGTTTCCTCGTCTCCGTTCTAAATGGCTTACCCCTTATTCTTAAACTGTGGCCCCTGGTTCTGGACTCACCCAACATCGGGAACATGTTTCCTGCCTCTAGCGTGTCCAATCCCTTAATAATATTACATGTTTCAATAAGATTCCCTCTCATCCTTCTAAACTCCATGGTGTACAAGCCCAGCCGCTCCATTCGTTCAGCATCTGACAGTCCCGCCATCCCGGGATTTAACCTGGTGAACCTACGCTGCACTCCCTCAATAGTTAAACATCCTACGTTATCAGAAAATCTGTAACAAAACACCAAAGATCATGAGGTTTCAAATGCTGCATGCATTACTATTCATTTATCTTTAGCACCATTAATTAGCTGATTTACAGTCAAAAATAACTTTCCGCCACATGGCAATAAGTCGTGTGATTGTATTCAGGTGGTGATTGTGTAGTGATTGTATTCAGGTAAACATAGAAATTAGGTGCAGGAGTAGGCCATTCGGCCCTTCGAGCCTGCACCGCCATTCAATATGATCATGGCTGATCATCCAACTCAGTATCCCGTACCTGCCTTCTCTCCATACCCTCTGATCCCCTTAGCCACAAGGGCCACATCTAACTCCCTCTTAAATATAGCCAATGAACTGCCCTCGACTACCCTCTGTGGCAGAGAGTTCCAGAGATTCACCACTCTCTGTGTGAAGGTAGTGACATCACACGCTGCAGCACTGGTGAGTAAGGCAAGGTAGTGCCTTTACCACCTAAGGCAATTGAGGAAATTCATAATGTCTCTGAGGATCCTCCAGTGCTTCTACTCTGGTGCTGTATAAAGCATCTTGTCCGGCAACATCTCAATCTGGTTTGGGAACTGCTCTGCCAAGGACAGGAAGGCTCTGCAGAGAGTAGTGCGTTCGGCCGAACGCACCATGGGAACTACACTCACCCCCCCCCTGCAGGAACTATACAACAGGAGGTGCAACTCCAGAACCAATAAGATCATGAGAGACCCCTTCCACCCCTGCAACGGACTGTTCCAGCAGCTACGGTCAGGCAAACGCCTCCGTTGCCATGCGGTGAGAATGGAGAGGTTGAGAAGGAGTTTCTTCCCAGAGGCCATTCGGACTGTAAACGCCTATCTCACCAGGGACTAACTTTACTGAACCACTCTACTGGTGAGTGGTGTCTTTTTAAATTGCTGTTTTTATCCTTTTTCTTCCCTCCCACAAATATGTAATATGTGAATATGTGATTCTGGTCCATTCTGTTTGTAGTTTGTTTGTTTTTTTGCACAAAGTCCGCGAGCATTGCCACTTTTCATTTCACTGCACATCTCGTATGTGTATGTGACAAATAAACTTGACTTGACTTTGACTTTGACTTTGATTGTGGAATGATTGTATTCAGGTGGTGATTGTGGAGATTGTATTCAGGTGGTGATTGTGGAATGATTGTATTCAGGTGGTGATTGTGGAATGATTGTATTCAGGTGGTGATTGTGGAATGATTGTATTCAGGTGGTGATTGTGGAATGATTTTATTCAGGTGGTGATTGTGGAGTGATTGTATTCAGGTGGTGATTGTGGAGTGATTGTATTCAGGTAGTGACTGGCTCTCCCTCTGCAACTGAATGCGAATGAGTGAATTATTGAAATGAAGGAGAACAGGTTTAGCCAAGTCACCAGCGCTGTTCCAATTCAGAAGAAGGTTATAAATGTGTAGGAAGGAACTGCAGATGCTGCTTTACACCAGAGACAAATGCTGGAGTAACTCACCGGGTCAAGCAGCATCTCTGGAGCGAAGGAATGGGTGACATTTCGGGTCGAGACCTTTAGACTGAGAGTGAGGGATGTGGGAGACTCATAGATAAGGAAGTGCAAGATGTGAAAACGAGACATCAAAGAGGAATTTTCATCCAGCTCCTGAATGTCGATGATGGTTCCATTGGCGGGCACTGGGAGTTCCGAGTGTCATTGGGCCTCAACTCTCCGGCTAACACGAGGTAATAAAACAAGAAGGGAACGGCAATAGCTGTGAGTCACCCTTACAAGATAGATTGTGAAATATAACAGCAGCTGGATCCAGTCTAACATAAACTAAAGATACACACAAAATGCTGGAGTAACTCAATGGGACAGGCAGCATCTCTGGAGATATGAAAACGCACACCTCCAGATTCAGGGACAGTTTCTTCCCAGCTGTTATCAGGCAACTGAATCATCCTACCACAACTAGAGAGCAGTGCTGATCTACTATCTACCTCATTGGTGACCCTTGGTCTATCTGTGATCGGACTTTACTGGCTTTACCTTGCACTGAATGTTATTCCTATATCATGTATCTGTTCACTGCGAACGGCTCGATTGTAATCATGTATTGTGTTCCACTGGTTGGATAGCACGCAACAAGACATGGGAGGTCGTGTCTCACAAATCTGATTGAGTTTTTTGAAGACGTGACCAAAAAGGTCGATGGGGGCAGAGCTGTAGATGTTGTGTACATGGACTTCAGTGAGGTGTTCGACAAGGTTCCGCATGGTAGGCTGCTCTGGAAGGTTAGATTGCATGGGATCCCAGGAGAGATAGCTGAATGGATAGCAAATTGGCTCCATGGAAGGAAGCAGAGGGTGATGAGGGAAGGTTGCTTCTCAGACTGGAGGCCTGTGACTAGTGGTGGGCCTCAGGGTTCGGTGCTGGGCCCGTTACTGTTTGTCATCTACATCAGTGATTTGGATGAGAACATACAGGGCAAGATCAGCAAGTTTGCTGATGATACAAAAGTGAGTGGTTTTGCAGATAGTGAAGATGGTTGTGAACGATTGCAGCAGGATCTGGATCGATTGGCCAGGTGGGCGGAGGAATGGTTGATGGAATTTAATACAGAGAAGTGTGAGGTGTTGCATTTTGGGACGTCGAACAAGGGCAGGGCCTACACAGTGAATGGTCGGCCTCTGGGTAGTGTTGTAGAGCAGAGGGATCTAGGAGTACAGGTGCATGGTTCCTTGAAGGTCGAGTCACAGGTAGATAAGGTGGTCAAAATGGCTTTTGGCACTTTGGCCTTCATCAGTCAGAGTATTGAGTATAGAAGTTGGGAGGTCATGTTGCAGTTGTATAAGACGTTGGTGAGACCGCATTTAGAATATTGTGTTCAGTTCTGGGCACCATGTTATTGGAAATATATTGTCAAGCTGGAAAGAGTGCAGAGAGGATTTACGAGGTTGTTGCCAGGACTAGAGGGTGTGAACTACAGGGAGAGGTTGAGTAGGCTGGGTCTCTATTCCTTGGAGCGCAGGAGGATGAGGGGTGAACTTATAGAGATCGGGTAGATGCACAGAATTCTATTGCCCAGAGTTGGGGAATTGAGGACCAGAGGACATTGGTTTAAGGTGAAGGGGAAAAGATTTAATAGGAATCTGAGGTGTAATTTTTTCACACAAAGGGTGGCGGGTGTATGGAACGAGCTGCCAGATGAGGTAGTTGAGGCTGGGACTATCCCAACATTTAAGAAACAGTTAGACAGGTACATGGATAGGACAGGTTTGGGCAGGTGAGACTAGTGTAGCTGGGACATGTTGGTCAAGAGAGAGAGTCAAGAGTCAATTTAATTGTCATTTGGACCCCTGGAGGTCCAAACGAAATGCCGTTTCTGCAGCCATACATTACACACAAATAGACCCCAGACACAACATAATTACATTTAACATAAACATCCATCACATAACTGTGATGGAAGGCCAAAAAAAACTTATCTCTCCACTGCACTCTCCCCCCCCCCCCGATGTCAGAGTCAAAGTCAAAGCCCCCGGCTGGCGATGGCGATTGTCCCGCGGCCATTGAAGCCACGCCGGGTGGTGCGAGGTCGCACACCGGGTCTTGGTGTTGGAGCCCCCGGCGTGCGCTCGCAAAGTCCCGCGGCTGTTCCAGCCGCGCGGGGCAATGGTGTTTGGCCCCGCTCCAGGAGCTCTTCGACCCCGCAACACGGGCGGGAGAATTCGCCGTTGCAGGAGCCCCGAAAAGCAGTCTCCCTCCAGGGAGCCGCGCGGGGTCGTCCGAGCCGTCCGCAGACCCGCAGTAGCAGCCTCCGACTCAGCAGCAGCAGCGGCATCGGCAGCAGCAGCAGCAGCAGCAGCAGCAGCAGCTGCAGCGCTCCTCCACCGCTCCACCCGCTCTGGTCTCGGCCAGCTCCGGCGACGGTGAGTCGGCACCAGAGTCCCCGGCTTCTTCCCGTTGGAGGCCGCTCCTCGTTGCGGCCTCAACGACACCTGAGACCCGACGAGAAAAGGTCGGGTCTCCAGTGCAGGGAGAGATTCAAAAGTTTTCCCCCCCCCTCCCACCCCACCCCCATCCCCCCACACACACACCCCAACATAAAATAACAAAAACTACACAGAAACACAGACAAAAAATAACAAAAACGCGGACAGGCTGCAGAGGCTGCTGCTGGCCAGAGCCGCGCCGCCTACCGGATCACCGGTAGGCGGCGCGGCGTTGGGACGGTGTGGGCAAGTTGGGCTGAAGGCCCTGTTTCCATACTATCACTCGATGACTCTATAACGTGACATTCAACTAAACTGAAATAGAAACTAAGAAAAGGATTAGGTGACTTTTCGAGTCAAGACTGTTTTTCAGTTTGAAGAAGGGACCCTTCTTCAGACTCAAACGTCACCTATTCCTTCTCTCCAGAGATGCTGCCTGTCCCGCTGAGTTACTCTAGCATTTTGTGTCTGTCTTTGGTGTAAAGCAGCATCTGCAGTTCCATCCTGCCCAATATAAACTAAATGGTTTGGACAAAGTGGCTCATCACAGTATGTGGTTCTGTTGATTATTGGAATGATCTTTTTGAGATTTTAAGAGCGTTTCATTCTCACACGCACATTGACTCTGTTCTGTCGTTGCATGTTGATAGGCCCATTGATGCAATAACTCCATAAATGTACAATAAATGACCAGTTATTCGAGGTGAACCATAATCGCCCAAGCCAATGTACACAGTGTGACCTACGTATCACACAGTCGGAGAAACTCAGCGGGTGAGGCAGCATCTATAGAACAAAGGAAACTGGTGATGTTTCGCGTTGCCAATTTCCCTCGCTCCATAGATGCTGTCTCACCTGCTGAGTTTCTCCAGCATTTTTGTCTACCTTCGATTTTCCAGCATCTGCAGTTCTTTCTTAAACATCACACAGTGGCTGCTGATATGGGGTAGAGGTCGGTGCTGTGCTGTGTGGGCCCTTTTCATGTTGATGGGAAGAAACTGTTCATGGAATTCAATGTTGTCACACGTTGCACATCTTTGAAGATCTCTCCTGGCCCGAGAACACTAACGCAATTATTAAGAAAGCTCATCAGCGCCTCTACTTCCTGAGAAGATTACGGAGAGTCGGATTGTCAATGAAAACTCTCTCTAACTTCTACAGGTGCACAGTAGAGAGCATGCTGACCGGTTGCATCGTGGCTTGGTTCGGCAACTTGAGCGCCCTGGAGAGGAAAAGACTACAAAAAGTAGTAAACACTGCCCAGTCCATCATCGGCTCTGACCTTCCTTCCATCGAGGGGATTTATCGCAGTCGCTGCCACAAAAAGGCTGGCAGTATCATCAAAGATCCACACCATCCTGGCCACACACTCATCTCCCTGCTACCTTCAGGTAGAAGGTACAGGAGCCTGAAGACTGCAACGTCCAGGTTCAGGAATAGCTACTTCCCCACAGCCATCAGGCTATTAAACCTGGCTCGGACAAAACTCTGAACATTAATAACCCATTATCTGTTTATTTGCACTTCATCAGTTTATTTATTCATGTGTGTATATATTTATACTATGGTATATGGACACACTGATCTGTTCTGTAGTAAATGCCTACTATGTTCTGTTGTGCTGAAGCAAAGCAAGAATTTCATTGTCCTATCAGGGACACATGACAATAAACTGTCTTGACTTGACTTCCTTCCACATTCCACAGAGACAGTTCCCTCCGCAACTCCCTGGTTCACTTGTCCCTTCCCACCCAAACCACCCCCTCCCCAGGTACCTTCTCCTGCAACCGCAGAAGATGCAACACCTGTCCCTACACATCCTCCCTCGAGTCAATAGACAATAGACAATAGGTGCAGGAGTAGGCCATTCGGCCCTTCGAGCCAGCACCGCCATTCAATGTGATCATGGCTGATCATCCCCAATCAGTACCCCGTTCCTGCCGACTCTGTGCAGGGACCCCGACAGCCCTTTCAGGTGAGGCAGAGGTTCACTTGCACCTCCTCCAACGGCACATACTCTATCCGCTGTTCCTGATTTGGCCTCAGGTACGCCGCTGAGACCGAGCGTAGACTGGGTGATAGTTTCACTGAACGCCAAGGCCTGCTGGATCTAGGTTCCCGCACTGACCTTCCTGTCCCGGGCCTACTCCATTGCCAGAGTGAACCCACACACAAACTGGAGGAACAGCACCTCATATTCCGCTTGGGCAGTTGACACCTCTCCAATTTCAAGTAACATCTCCTCCTCCCCACCCCCTTGTTCCTCTGCCACGCCCCACCCACTGCGCACACATGTCCCCCCCCCACCCTCCCCTATCACTCTGCCCCTTCCCCCTCCCCCATCACTCTGCCCCTTCCCCTCCCCCATCACCCCCCCTTCCCCCTCCCCCATACACTCATCTCCCATCCCCCACTTTCCACTTCTACCCACATCCCTCCTCCACCTTTACATTCCACTCCTCCTCGTCTCTCCGTCTCTGTCTCCTTTTTGTCTCGTTTTCACCTCCAGCCTTTGTCACTTCCACCACCCATCCATCACTCACCCCCCCTCACCTGTATCCACCCATCACTCATGTAGGAAAGAACTGCAGATGCTGGTTTAAGTCAAAGGTCGATACAAAATACTCCAGCATTTTGTGTCTACCTTCTACCTATCTCTTTGGACTTTAGAGATGCAGTGTGGAAACAGGCCCTTCGGCCCACCGAGTCCGTGCTAACCAGCGATCGCCCGTACACTAGCGCTAGGGACAATTTAGTATTTACAGAAGCCAATTATCCTACAAACCTGCACGTCTTTGCAGTGTGGGAGGAAACCGGAGCTCCTGGAGAAAACCCACGCAGGTCACGGGGAGAACGTACAAACTCCGTACAGACAGCACTCGTAGTCAGGATCGAACCCGGGTCTCTGGCGCTGTGAGGTAGTGACTCTACCGCTGCACCAGCACTGCCCCTAAACCTTGCCAGGTCTGAAGAGATGTCCCGACCCAAAACGTTGCCTGTCCATTCCCTCCACAGATGCTGCCTGACTACTGAGTTCCTCCAGCACTTTGAGTATTGACTCCATGAGTGGACCTGCAGCTCTCCGATACCCCACTAGATGGAGCACTGTGATCATTTAATCTCTTCTAGACAAGTTTAAACTTTATTGGTCAAAGTTTCTGAACTTTGTCCGTTAAACTGGTGCTTATTTTTATTGCAGCGGCTTCACAGAGTGCTGGAGTAACTCAGCGGGTCAGGCAGCATCTGTGGAGAACATGGATAGGTGACGTTTCACAGAGTGCTGGAGTAACTCAGCGGGTCAGGCAGCATCTGTGGAGAACATGGATAGGTGACGTTTCACAGTGTGCTGGAGTAACTCAGCGGGTCAGGCAACATTGTAACGTTGTACTTCCAGTGGGTCAGGCAACGTTGTACTTCCGGTGGCGCTGGTGCCAGCAGCCTCCACCTACAGCCCGGTATCTTTTTGTTTTTTTAGTTATGATGATGTGTGTTTTTTGTGGTTTTTTTGGTGTTTTTATGTGGGGGAAGAGGGCACGGTGCGGGGGATACCGTCCTTCAGCCGCTTCCTGGTGAGGACGCGACTATTATTCGAGTCGCGTCCTTGACCCCCCCCTCCCCCCACAGCGGCCTACCTGCCTGGATTGGCGCGGCCTTTCCTGCCGGGATCGACCGGAGCTCCAGCAGCGGCGGGACAGCGCTGGAACATCGCACGGCTGGCGATGCCTTACCGGGGGTCGCCGTCTGGAGCCCGGAGTGCTGGACCTGCTGCACCGGCATCATGGAGCTGCGGTTTGCGGAGCTCCCAACGCGGGCGGCGCTGATGGACAGCGCGGGGTCCTGCGACTCTGCCCCGCTCAGCCTGCGGACTCGGGAGCTGCAGACTCCGGCTGCGGGAGGCGGCTGATCAGGAGGTCCGGGCCGCTGAGGAGGAGGATGCTCACCGTCGGGGTTCGGCGTCGGCGTTCCACCAGCCCGGCGTGAGGGCCTAAACATCGGGCCACCCGGGGCGGCGACTGCGGGTGCTCGGAAGGCCCCGACCACGGTATGAACACGGAGGGGAGGCTGGATGGACTATGGTGCCATCCTCACCTTGGTGCCATTTATGTTATGTTGTGTCGTGGACTTTCTGTATTTGTGCTTTTTTTAAAAATTCTATTTTATTTTTTTAATATGTTTTAATATTTATTATTTATTTATTTTTATGATACTGACTGTAAAGGGAAATTCATTTTGTTGTCTCTAATTGAGACAATGACAATAAATTTGAATACAATACAATACAATCTGTGGAGAACATGGATAGGTGACGTTTCACAGAGTGCTGGAGTAACTCATTATGGACTCCACCCTTCCTGAGGTCCAGATTTGTTCTGGTCTTTTCTCACCTCCAGTTCCCCACCCCCTCTCTCTCTCACTCGTAAGAATGGTCCTGACCTGGAACGTCACCTACTCCTTTTCTGCCGAGATGCTGCCTGACCTGCTGAGTTACTGGAGAACATGGATAGGTGACGTTTCAGCTCCTGACTTCCCCAAACTCACGGAAGAGTCCCGACCTGAAATGTCGCCTATCCATTTTCTTCAGAGTTGCTGCCTCACCTGCTGAGTTACTCCAGTACTTTGTGTCTTTTTGTGCAAGACAATATCTGTAGTTCTACAGCCATACAAGACCTTGTTCAGACCAAGCCTGGATTATTGCACATCGATCTGGTCAGGGTGTGAGTGTGGTCAGGGTAGTGTGGGATGGAGTCTCTGGCACCGTGAGACAGCAGACCTACCCGCTGCGCCACTGAGCCGTCCCTGGCTTGTAACTTGCCCAACTTTACTTTGAGTTTTTCGTATGCTAATCACTCTTATTGGGTTTGTTTGAACCGATGTCATGGTAGCGCAGCGGGTAGAGCAACTGCCTCACGGAGTCAGGGACCCGGGTTCGATCCTAACTACGGGTCAAGTCAAGTCAAGTTTATTTGTCACATACACATACGAGATGTGCAGTGGAATGAAAGTGGCAATGCTCGCTGACTTTGTGAAAAAAGACAAACAAACAAACAAACAAACTATAAACACAATCATAAACACACACGTATTCTTTTACATTAAATATTGTGGGCAGAAGGAAAACGTTCAGTAGAGTTAGTCCCTGGTGAGATAGGCGTTTACAGTCCGAATTGCCTCTGGGAAGAAACTCCTTCTCAACCTCTCCGTTCTCACCGCATGGCAACGGAGGTGTTTGCCTGACCGTAGCAGCTGGAACAGTCCGTTGCAGGGGTGGAAGGGGTCTCCCATGATCTTATTGGCTCTGGAGTTGCACCTCCTGTTGTATAGTTCCTGCGGGGGGGCGAGTGAAGTTCCCATAGTGCGTTCGGCCGAACGCACTACTCTCTGCAGAGCCTTCTTGTCCTGGGCAGAGCAATTCCCAAACCATACGTGTGTGGATTGGCTTGATTTGGATTGACTTGAAATAGATTGACTTGACTTGAAATGAATTGTTGACCCTGCACTCACTGTGCTTGACTTGACTTGACTTGACCCCCAACACCCGTGTTCTGGTTTTACCCGGTTGTACATAAATGAAGATAGTTAAGTGTTGTTTATTTAATTTACTTTATTGACATGTAAACCGAGGTACAGTGAAAAGATTTTTTGTTGTGTGCTATCCTGTCAGCAGAAATACTATCTCTTTCCCTCTCAACCCCATTCTCCTGCCTTCTCCCCATAACCCCTGACACCTGTTCTAATCAAGAATCTATCTATCTCTGCCTTAAAAATATCCACAGCCTTCTGTAGCAAAGAATTCCATCACCCTCTGATTAAGATTTATCACCCTCTGATTAAGAAATTCCTCATCTTTCTAATGCTACATGTTTTAATTCTGAGGCTGTGCCCTCTGGTCCTGGACTCTCCCACTATTGGAAACATCCTCTCCACATCCACTCTGCCTGCTACCTGCATGCTTACTTTCAGCAAGCATGCAGGTACAGCAGGCAGTGAAGAAAGCTAATGGCATGTTGGCCTTCATAACGAGAGGAGTTGAGTCTAGGAGCAAAGAGGCCCTTCTGCAGTTGTACAGAGCCCTAGTGTGACCACACCTGGAGTATTGTGTGCAGTTTTGGTCGCCTAATTTGAGGAAGGACATTCTTGCTATTGAGGGAGTGCAGCGTAGGTTTACAAGGTTGAGTCCCGGGATGGCGGGACTGTCATATGCTGAGAGAATGGAGCGGCTGGGCTTGTACACTCTGGAGTTTAGAAGGATGAGAGGAGATCTTATTGAAACATATAAGATTATTAAGGGATTGGACACACTAGAGGCAGGAAACATGTTCCCAATGTTGGAGGAGTCCAGAACCACATTTTAAGAATAAGGGGTAAGCCATTTAGAACAGAGATGAGGAAAAACCTTTTCACCCAGAGAGTTGTGAATCTGTGGAATTATCTTCCTCAGAAGGCGTTGGAGGAATACTCTCTGGATGCTTTCAAGAGAGAGCTAGATAGGGCTCTTACAGAGAGCAGAGTCAGGGGATATGGGGAGAAGGCAGGAATGGGGTACTGATTGGGGTTGATCAGCCATGATCACAGTGAATGGTGGTGCTGGCTCGAAGGGGCCGAATGGCCTACTCCTGCACATATTGTCTATTGTCTATTGAATGGCGGTGCTGGCTCGAAGGGCCGAATGGCCTACTCCTGCGCCTATTGCGCCTATTGTCTATTGTCTATCGAGCCGTGACTGTCTCCCCTCCCCGTGTGTGAGGCATCACAGCAGCAGGGCTGACAGCTCATCAAATTGCCCGTCACTCTCAGAATGAACATTCATACATGTGTCGGCAGAAATGAATTGTCATGTCATTAATGTGTCTCCCCACGGCACAAAGATTCACTTACCAACGGGTGAAACTTTGGGACATTCCTGCTGTTCCCATCTGGGGTAAGAAGCCTCACAGCATCTGACATAGAACACAGCAGCGGGCCCTTTGGCCCACAGAGTCCGTGACCAATATTATGCTGCTAGTCTCCTGGATGTGATCCATATCCCTCCAGTCCATGCTTCGAGTCTTAGCACGGAAACTGTCTCTTTGGCCCAACCGCTCCATCTACGCTAGTCCCACCTGCCCCACGTTTGGCTCAAATCCCTCTACATTGTTCCTATCATGTACATGTCCAAATGTCTTTTAAATGTTGCTATAGTCCCAGCCTCAACTAGCTCCTCTGGCAGCTCGTTCCAGACACCCACCACCCTGTGCGTGGAAAAGTTACCCCTCAGATTCCTATTAAATCTTTTCCCCTCTCATCATAAACCTGTGTCCTCTGGTTCTTGATCCCCCTACTCTGGAGAGAAGATTCTGTCCATTCACCCCATCTATTGCCCTCATGATTTTGTGCACCTCTATGACATCGTGTAGACGGTCTCTCATGTCACTGCTTATACAATCCCACACGGGACGATTAAATAACAAAATACCATTCTTGCTATTGAGGGAGTGCAGCGTAGGTTCACCAGGTTAATTCCTGGGATGGCGGGACTGTCATATGTTGATAGAATGGAGCAGCTGGGCTTGTGCACTGTGGAATTTAGAAGGATGAGTGGGGATATTATTGAAACATACAAGATTATGAAGGGTTTGGACACACTAGAGGACAAAGGACAAAGGACATTTATTATCACTAGTGAAATTTGACTTGCTATTGCAGCACACAAATAAAGATAAGACATAGCATCAAAGAATTTAACAGTAATAAAAAAAACATTGGGAACATTTTTCCTGCATCTAGCTTGTCCAGTCCTTTTATAATTTTATATGTTTCTATAAGATGCCCCCTCATCCTTCTAAACTGCAGTGAATACAAGCCTAGTCTGCAGAGTGATCTTCATGCTCCAGTGGGCCCAGGCAGATCAGGTGAGCTCTGGAGGTAAGAAACGTCAGCAGTGTTTTATTGTCATGTGTCTCAAAAGTGAACAATGAAATTCTCACTTGCAGCAGCACAACAGACAGACAATAGACAACAGGTGCAGGAGTAGGCCATTCGGCCCTTCGAGCCAGCCATGATCACCCACTGTGAATAAGCTCAAGGTCGAGACCCTTCTTCAGACTTCAAGATCTGAAGAAGGGTCACGACTCAAAACGTCACCCATTCCCTTTCTCCAGAGGTGCTGCATGCCCTGTTGTGTTACTCCAGCATGTTGTGTCTATCTTCTGTAGAAACCAGCATCTGCAGTTCCTTCCTACACAAAAAAAGTTCTGTATAAAAAATGACCAATAGTGCAAAGACTGAATCAATGCCCCCAAGTCTATGTAGTTAGGAGCTTACTCGTTTACAGGTGTTGGGCAGAGCTAGGGCTGGGGAGATTGGAAAGAGATAGGGAACATGGAACATAGAACAGTACAGCACCAGAACAGGCCCTTCGGCCCACAATGTCTGTGCCAAACATGATGCCAAGACTTTTATCTGCCTGCACTTAGTCCATTTCCCTCCATATCCATGTGCCGATCCAAAAGCCTCTTAAACACCACAATCACATCTGCCTCCACCCCCACCCCCGGCAGCACGTTCCAGGCACCCACCACCCTCTCCTTTAAACTTTGCCCCTCTCACCTGGAGTTTAGAAGGATGAGAGGGTGTCTTTTTGAAACATTTTAGATTATTAAGGTAGACAAAATGCTGGAGAAACTCAGCGGGTGAGGCAGCATCTATGGAGCGAAGGAAATAGGAAACGTTTCGGGTCGAAACTCTTAATAGATGAGAAGGGTCTCGACCTGAAACGTCACTTATTCCATCGCTCCATAGATGCTGCCTCACCCGCTGAGTTTCTCCAGCATTTTTGTCTACCTTCGATTTTCCAGCATCTGCAGTTCCTTCTTTAACAAGATTGTTAAGGGTTTGGACACGCCAGAGGCAGGAAACATGTTCCCGATGTTGGGGGAGTCCAGAACCAGGGGCCACAGTTTAAGAATAAGGAGTAGGCCATTTAGAACGGAGACGAGGAAACACTTCTTCACACAGAGAGTTGTGAGTCTGTGGAATTCTCTGCCTCAGAGGGCGGTGGAGGCCGGTTCTCTGGATACTTTCAAGAGAGAGCTAGATAGCGCTCTTAAAGATAGTGGAGTCAGGGGATATGGGGAGAAGGCAGGAACGGGGTACTGATTGTGGATGATCAGCCATGATCACATTGAATGGCGGTGCTGGCTCGAAGAGCCAAATGGCCTACTCCTGCACCTATTGTCTGTTGTCTAGGGAGGTTTGTGGGTGGGGAAGTTTGTGAATCCATGGAGTGAGCTCTTTGTAATTGAAGTCTGAAACATTCTCATTAGTGGGTTCCGTCACTGAATGGCAAGCGCTGTTCTTTACACAAAGCAATATCCATTATGTCGGGGTACATCGATTGCTTTTAACTGAAAAAGAACAAGTGGTTTGGAAATGGCGTCATTAATCGTCTCTGACTAAATCTAATTGTAGACTCACATGTGGATGGCGTTGTGGACTGAAGCAATAACGTTGCCAGACCGGGCCGCTGAGTCCAGACAGTGGCATGCGGGGGATTGAATGGAATTGACTGCGAGCTCCGAGCTCCTGGACCTTTCACATCTGACAAGAATGCTCATCACTCACGCTGGCAGCTTCACCAGTCGTGGCTGCAATGGGGAAAACTTCAAACTCAATCTTCTCCCGGCTGCTGTCTATTGCTGCCAGTTGCAGACCTGCTCTCTATCTCTCTCTCTCTCTCTCTCCAGACCAGCAGGTGTAGAGAGAGGAGTTCATGTTGACCAGGCCAGCAAAACGCCTGAAGGGCCTGTCCCACTTACGCGATTTTTTCGGCGACTGCCGGCACCCGTCATAGAAGAAAGCGAATGGTATGTTAACTTTCATTGCAAAAGGATTTGAGTATAGGAGCAGGGAGGTTCTACTGCAGTTGTACAGGGTCTTGGTGAGACCACACCTGGAGTATTGCGTACAGTTTTGGTCTCCAAATCTGAGGAAGGACATTATTGCCATAGAGGGAGTACAGAGAAGGTTCACAGATTCCTGGGATGTCAGGACTGTCTTATGAAGAAAGACTGGATAGACTTGGTTTATACTCTCTAGAATTTAGGAGATTGAGGGGGGATCTTATAGAAACTTACAAAATTCTTAAGGGGTTGGACAGGCTAGAGGCAGGAAGATTGTTCCCGATGTTGGGGAAGTCCAGGACAAGGGGTCACAGCTTAAGGATAAGGGGGAAATCCTTTAAAACCGAGATGAGAAGAACTTTTTTCACACAGAGAGTGATGAATCTCTGGAACTCTCTGCCACAGAGGGTAGTCGAGGCCACAGTTCATTGGCTATATTTAAGAGGGAGTTAGATGTGGCCCTTGTGGCTAAGGAGATCAGGGGGTATGGAGAGAAGGCAGGTACGGGATACTGAGTTGGATGATCAGCCATGATCAATATTGAATGGTGGTGCAGGCTCGAAGGGCCGAATGGCCTACTCCTGCACCTATTTTCTATGTTTCTATAGGTCGTTACAGGTGGCCGAAAATGTTCAACGAGTTGAAAACCCAGCGGCGACCAGAACAAGGTACGACTCTATGGGCGACTACTCACAACATGTCGCGGGGTGAAGCCTGTATGGTCGTGAGTTGTCCCTTTATTCATCACGTTGAAAGGTGGAAGAAGTCTGTCAGATCACTAAATAACTGCTTGGGGCAATGACAGCTATTTCTGAAAATTGTCCAAAGGTAAAAGTTGCAGTTGCAGGTGTGGGGATGATGACAAAATGGCAGAGTTCACCATCCTGCAGCTGGTCCCCATCGTACACAAGGGCCCAGTGAGAGGCTGAGGACCGAGGGCCAGCACCTACAAGTTGGAGGAGAAGCAGGAGCCCAGAGGGCACAGAGTTGAGGGGAGAGGGAGGAGGGGAGAGGAGAGGAGAGGAGAGGAGAGGAGAGGGGGAGAGGAGGGAGAGAGGAGGGGGAGGAGAAGGAGGAGGGGAGAGGAGAAGGAGGAGGGAGAGGAGAGGAGAGGGGAGGGGAGGATAGAGGAGAGGAGAGGAGAAGAGAGGAGGGGAGAGGAGAAGAGAGGAGAGGAGAGAGGGGAGCAGAGAAGAGCAGAGGAGAGGAGAAGAGAGGAGAGGAGAGAGGGGAGGAGAGGAGGGGAGAGGAGAGGGGAGGGGGAGAGGAGAGGAGAGGAGGAGACGGGAGGAGAGAAGAGGAGGGGGAGAGGAGAGGAGAGGAGAGGAGAGGAGAGGAGAGGAGGGGAGAGGAGAGAGAAGAGGAGGGGAGAGGAGGGAGGGAGAGGAGGAGGAGAGGAGGGAGGGGGAGAGGAGAGAGAGAGGAGAGGAGAGGGGAGAGAGGAGAGGAGAGGAGAGGAGGGGAGAGGAGCGGAGGGGAGGGAGGAGGAGAGAGGAGGGGAGAGGAGAGAGGGGGGAGAGAGAGAGGGAGAGGGGAGAGAGGAAGGAGGGGAGAGGGAGAAGAGAAGAGAGGAGAGGAGGGGAGAGGAGAGGAGAGGAGAGAAGAGAGGAAAGAGCAGAGGAGAGGAGAGGCGAGGGATGGAGATGGGATGAGAGGGGGGAGAGGAGAGGAGAGGGGAGAGAGAGGAGAGGAGGAGGAGAAGAGAAGAGAGGAGAGGAGGAGAAGGAGAGAGAAGAGAGGAGAGGAGAGGAGAAGAGAGGAGGAAGGGGAGAGAGAGAGGAGAAAGGAGGGGAGGGAAGAGATGAGAGAGAGGAAAGGAGGAGAGGAAGGAGAAGGAGAAGACGGAGAAGAGATGAGAGGAGAGAGAGGAGAGGAAAGGGAGGAGAGAGGGAGAAGAGAGAGGAGAGGGGGGAGATGAGAAGAGATGAGATTCGAGTCAGCACCGCCATTCAATGTGATCATGGCTGATCATCCCCAATCAGTACCCAGTTCCTGCCTTCTCCCCATATCCCCTGACTCCGCTATCTTTAAGAGCCCTATCTAGCTCTCTCTTGAAAGGATCCAGAGAACCGGCCTCCACCGCCCTCTGAGGCAGAGAATTCCACAGACTCACAACTCTCTGTGTGAAAAAGTGTTTCCTCGTCTCCGTTCTAAATGGCTTACTCCTTATTCTTAAACTGTGTGGCCCCTGGTTCTGGACTCCCCCAACATCGGGAACATGTTACCTGCCTCTAGTGTGTCCAAACCCTTAATAATCTTATATGTTTCAATGAGATCTCCTCTCATCCTTCTAAACTCCAGAGTGTACAAGCCCAGCCGCTCCATTCTCTCAGCATATGACAGTCCCACCATCCCGGGAATTAACCTGGTGACGATAAAGAAACCATTGGCCATGGACCATGGATTGTTTACACCTTTATAAATTCACTCCTTTGTCTTCTGCGATTGAAGGTGTAAAGTCCCAGCCTGCCCAACCTGCCCCTGTAACCCAGGCACTTGAGTCCTGCCAACATCCTGGCAAATCTCCTCTGCATTCTTTCCAGCTGAACGACATCCTTCCTACAGCAGGGTGGACAAATAGGCCAAGTGTGGCCTCACTAATGTCTTGTACAAGTGTAAGATGATGCCCCTTTTACAAAGTGCCAATGGACATTGCCAAGATGATCAGGGTTGTTCCACAAAGCAATAAGAAGACCTTCACACTTGCATTCTGGATGAAATCAAGAAATGCAAATTTACTATTAAAAATAGAGCAATACAACACACAAGGCATCATTTTGAAACAACTCATAGGTTTATCAAACATTCAGCTCAGATTTCATTAGAAGGAAATATGTCAAGACTGGATTCTTTACAATTTTGTTCTGCTGGAATAGTTTGTGTAAAGATTGGGAACTCTTGATCCGGAGAGCTGTGTCCTTCTGTACAATCAGAAGCAAGGCTTGTCCTCTTCGGGGTTCCACCAATATAATGGTGTCCTCTCACCAGAGCCTCGCAGATGGACACCCCGAGTCAAACGTTTCGGGTGCAAAGTATGTGGAATTGTCAAATGGGCTTCAGCGATACACAGTGCGTGTGTGTGTGTGTGCGTGTGTGTGTGTGTGTGTGTGTGAGCTCCGAGCTGACACACTAATAAAGCACATCTCGTGATCATCGTCCACAAACCAGAGCCGTCTTCAACCACAAAGGTTAGTGCAAATTAGAAGCCAAACCAGTCCCCAAAAATAATGATGCACTGACTGCAAACAAAGGCATTATCAAGTACTAAGGAACGACAACGGCCAGCTTGATAGCACACTGCACATTCAATATTCATTTCTCTACTGAGCATGCAAATAAATAAATAGTGCATTTCAAAAAGAAACATGATGGCAAAAGAGATTGTTTCGTAGAAAACATTGTCGGCTAGAAAGAAGCTTTACTGTGCAACAGAACAATATTTGGCACTCCAATCTGATTCCTGTCATTCAGTCAGCTCATGGCTATTTTGAGTTGTAGAACTATGTTCCTGGTTGCCCCTGTTCAGAGATGTACGTTTACCCAGCCTGTTGGCAGGGCATCAAGGCCAGAGTTTGCTGGTGTGGGCATCCCAGAGTGTGCGGACTGCAATTCCCCTCGACGTCGAAGTATACGAGTTAGAAACACAATCTGAAATGCTGCAGGCCGCGGGGACCAACATTATCACCATCCAGGGGACATGGTCGGTGTATTGTGGCCACCTCAAGTGGAGCAGATGCCGCCTTACACCGATGATAAACACAAAAAGCTGGAGTAACTCATGTTCACACTGACTCGTTTTCACACCCAAACCTTCCTTATCTCTGCCCCCCCCCCCCCACCTCTCCCCTGCCTCTCAGTCTGAAGAGTCTAGACCCGAAACGTCACCCATTCCTTCTCTCCAGAGACGCAGCCTGTCCCGCTGAGTTACTCCAGCTTTTTGTGTCCATCTTAACATAGACAATAGGTGCCAGGATCAGGCCACTTGGCCCTTCGAGCCAGCACCGCCATCCAATATGATCATGGCTGGCCATCCACAATCAGTACCCCTGTTTCTTCACCTCGTGCAGAGATAGTGTAGCACGGGAAAGATTATAAAATATTAAAGCAAGAGTCATCAACTGAAAACAAAACATAAATCAGACAAATATCAAAAACGACAATTTTAAAATGATAATTGCCCACTTGTTGGCGACTATTTGATGCGAAAACAAACCTCGGTCCACGTGCCAATAAAGTGTCATTGAAGGACAGCCCACAGGTTCTACTGGTGGTTTTCTGGGCTGGACATGTTTGAAGGAAGAGAGATCTCCTGGATAAACCGGGTTGTGGGTCAGTATCTACGTACACTTGCTACAGTGGGTCTCATTGTTAACTAATGTACAGACAGAGGCACGTGGTCAGCAACTCACAAAGAGGCCACTGATATGTCTCTGATAGGTCTTTGCTAAGAGTTCCACCCGCCAACGATGGTGAGAATCTCTCTGTCCTCCTGCAGCCCAATGGACAATGCGCTCACTGGCCACAGCGCTGTGTTTGCTCATCTTTACTGCAGTTTAGTTTAGAGATACAGCGCGGAGTCAGGCCCTTCGGCCCACCCAGTCCGTGCCGACCAGCGATCCCCGCACACTAACACACACACACACACACACACACACACACACACGATGGACAGTTTTACTGAAGTCAATTAACCTACAAACCCGCACGTCTTTGGAGGGTGGGAGGAAACCGGAGCACCCGGAGAAAACCCACGGGGAGAAGGTACAAACTCCGTACAGGCAGCACCCGTAGTCGGGATGGAACCCGGGTCTCTGTGAGGAAACTCTACCGCCGTGACGCCCATTGATGTGAACTAAGTGAAATTTAGTTATCATAGCAAAACAATTTTTTTAAATCCTGTCTCACCCATTGTCCTGATATCCCAGCTACAAAAATCAATGCACTTGAGAGTAAATGTTATGTCCAAGTTCTAAAGCGTGCCTAGTGATGGGGCAATGGGCCGTGCATTAGATGCAACTAATGCTTTGTTTCATGTGCAGGCTAAAGTTCAAACATTCAGAATTCTTCGCATCAGTTAATGTTTTGCCATCAAGTATCCCCTCGGTGTGTGATGACAAGTATCGATATATAAAATACCACTGTTGTTCACCCAGTGGAGAGTTGTGGAGAATTTACAAAAAATACCTCTTGCCTTTTGTTCAGTTACTCTGACATTATCTGGATGGCCATTGGTACACAGGGTATATATGGCACTTAGAAATAGAGGCTTCTCAATGTGACTGAGGTGACCATGATTCACCCACGGGAACACACTCAGTATTCCCACATCGAGATCAGCATCGACCATAACAAAAGTATCAACGCTGAAATTCTAGGTAGACAAAAATGCTGGAGTAACTCAGCGGGTGAGGCAGCAACTATGGAGCGAAGGAGTAGGTGACATTTTGGGTCGAGACCCTTCTTCAGACTCTTCAGATGAAATTCTGTTCTGCAAAGGTCTGAAAATGGATATGCTTGCTTCTTATTTGAACTATTTACTAAGTCTGTATAAAAAGGTAATGCTTGCCACTGAAGGTGGAGCTTCGCCTAACCTGTTGATCTGATACACTGCCAACAAGTGGCAGAATTAAGGGAATTATCTTATTGAGGCGTATAAAATCAGGTATAGGAGCAGAATGAGGCCATTCGGCCCATCAAGTCTACTCCACCATTCAATCGTGGCTGATCTATCACGCCCCATTCTCCTGCCTTCTCCCCATAACCCCTGACTAACACCCTTGGGGCGAGCAACTAGATGAGGAGAATGCACTGAGTCCTTTACCCCCAGAGTTGGGGAATCTAGAATTAGAGGGCGCAGGTTTAAGGTGAGGGGGGAAAGATTTAGTAGGGACCTGAGGGGCAACTTTTTCCACAGAGACGGTGGTGGGTGTATGGAACAAGCTGCCACAGGAGGTGGTTGAGGCAGGGACTAGAACAACATTTAAAAGACATTTGGACAGGTACATGGATAGGAATTGTTTAGAGGGATATTGGCCCTAAGTGGGCAAATGGGATTAATTTAGATGTGGCATCTTGGCTGGGATGAATGAGATGGGCTTAAGGGCTGATTCTGAGCTGTACGACTCGCACCTCTTGAGATAGCAAGATGGTGCCTAACCCAGGAGACTATCTGCGTGTTGGCCCCAGGAGCTGATTTACAATCACATCTTACAAACTCCCACCACAACCAATCTTACTTTATACACTGTGGACGGCTCGATTGTAATCATGTGTTGTCTTTCCGCTGACTGGTTAGCACGCAACAAAAGCTTTTCACTGTACCTCGGTACACGTGACAATAAACGGAACTGTAAACTGTAGAAACATAGAAAATAGGTGCAGGACGAGGCCATTCGGCCCTTCGAGCCAGCACCGCCATTCAATGTGATCATGGCTGATCGTCCCCAATCAATAACCCGTGCCTGCCTTCTCCCCATATCCCTTGACTCCACTAGCCCCTAGAGCTCTACCTAACTCACTCTTAAATATATCCAGTGACTTGGCCTCCACTGCCCTCTGTGGCAGGGAATTCCACAAATTCACAACTCTCTGGATGAAAACGTTTTTTCTCACCTCAGTCTTAAATGATCTCCCCTTTATTCTAAGACTGCGGCCCTGGTTCTGGACTCACCCAACATAGAAACATAGAAACATAGACAATAGGTGCAGGAGCAGGCCATTCGGCCCTTCGAGCATGCACCGCCATTCAATATGATCATGGCTGATCATCCAACTCAGTATCCTGTACCTGCCTTCTCTCCATACCCCCTGATCCCCTTAGCCACAAGGGCCACATCTAACTCCCTCTTGAATATAGCCAATGAACTGGCTTCAACTACCTTCTGTGGCAGAGAATTCCACAGATTCACCACTCTGTGTGAAAAATGTTTTTCCTCATCTCGGTACTAAAAGATTTCCCCCTTATCCTTAAACTGTGACCCCTTGTTCTGGACTTCCCCAACACCGGGAACAATCTTCCTGCATCTAGCCTGTCCAACCCCAACATTGGGAACATTTTTCCTGCATCTAGCTTGTCCAGTGCTTTTATAATTTTATATGTTTCTATAAGATACCCCCTCATCCTTCTAAACTCCAGTGAATACAAGTGTAGTCAGAACTAACTGCTGACTGGTGTTACATTGATTAAAGATTCAGTTACTGGGCAGGGAAGGTGAATGGCTATTCTTTCCATGAAGCTGTGACGAACCAGGCCATCCCTGAAGATCTCTCCTGGTCCGAGAACACTGACGCAATTATCAAAAAAGCTCATCAGCGCCTCTACTTCCTGAGAAGATTACGGAGAGTCGGTATGTCAAGGAGGACTCTCTCTAACTTCTACAGGTGCACAGTAGAGAGCATGCTGACCGGTTGCATCGTGGCTTGGTTCGGCAACTTGAGCGTCCAGGAGCGGAAAAGACTACAAAAAGTAGTAAACACTGCCCAGTCCATCATCGGCTCTGACCTTCCTTCCATCGAGGGGATTTATCGCAGTCGCTGCCTCAAAAAGGCTGGCAGTATCATCAAAGACCCACACCATCCTGGCCACACACTCATCTCCCTGCTACCTTCAGGTAGAAGGTACAGGAGCCTGAAGACTGCAACAACCAGGTTCAGGAATAGCTACTTCCCCACAGCCATCAGGCTA